>NW_028250850.1:0-56264 GCF_964263255.1 Lissotriton vulgaris | reverse complement strand
GATGGACGTAAGTAAGTTTATTTATTTGTAGATTAATTAAAATCATTACAAACAGCAGAGAGCAAATTCGGTTTACAATCCAATTAAAACAGACCGATAAAAAAAAAATACAAAACCAGCGCATTATCAAATCCGAGATGAGTTCGAGATGAGTTCGACAGTAACACATGTACATAATTGGCTCAAGTAGGAGTAAATTCGTTTTCTAATAGGCAATTTAACAGCAAGAAGAATAAAGTGCAATGTGCAATCTTGATCAACACTAAGCAGCAAAGAATTCTTATAAAACTATTTAAGATTAAAAATAAGCATAATACACTGCCCACCGGCCAACTTTGGAAAACTTTGGATTAAAGTAACATATGCGAGTAGGACAGGCACCTCGACTTGTACTTACAAAAGCAAATACTGTTACTATTAGTCCGGTAACACAGAGGATTAAATTAAAGTGCCAAGTGCTAGCAATAGGTATTATCCATAATAAAGATATAATCCAGGAAACGTTAAAATAAGGTGGAACAATTGTAAAAATTATGCTTAGAACATGCTTTAAAATCACCCAACTGTACCTAAAAAATGTTTAAAAATATTATGTCATCCACCTTTTAATTAACTTTCATATCTTCCTGACATAATTATGTTTCAGCTATAAGGATAAACTTAACAAACTGATGAATTAAAGTAGCTGTAATACCACCTAAACATACAATAATTGCAGTTCTGCAAGTTCTTACTCCCATTTCCTTAAAAATCGGCTTTAAAATCATCTTTCGTTCTGCAAGCAGTTTTGGACACAAAGTTACTATGGGCCCGATGTAGGTAAATCTAATTTACCACTTCTAAAATACCGAATCATACCGATTCGGTATTTAAGAAGTGGTAAATTAGAGGTGGGGAAATGTAGGTAATTCTGATTCGGTAAATACCGAATCTGTACGATTCGGTATTTACCGATTCTGTAAATACCGAATCGGTATCCCCCATTGATTCCTGTGGGCCTTGAAGCCCATAGGAATCAATGTGGAATACTGAATCGGTATTTACCGATTCGGTAATTACCTATTCTTGCAAGGGTGCAGGGAGTGTCACGATGACACCCTCTAGCACCCCTATTACAGTCTTGTGTGCCATGTGGCACACATACATGCCCTAAGGGCATGTCTGTGTGTCACAAGGCACAGGTGTGCATGCACAGATGTGCATGCACACCTGGATTCGGTATTTTACCACCCAATTGGATTGGGTGGTAACATACCGACTCCTGAAGGCCTGTGGCACTCTTCAGAGTGCCACCTACATCTCTATTTACCGATTCTGTACATTTACCGAATCGGTATTTTACCGAATCGGTAAATGTACAGAATCGGTAAAATGTAGCCCCCTACATAAGAAAACTGTAATACCGGTCGGAAACGGTATTAGGGCTCCTACATCAGGCCCCTAATGCTGTAAGGTTTCTTCATTCTTGCCACATAATCTACAGACATTAGATTGCCACTTTTTTTCCATTTTGGGGTTCCATCTTTGGTTGGGTATCTCCCAAACCTCAACAACATAAATGTATTCTTGATTAAAGGTTTTAGATGGAATAGCAAATAAGGTTGGGGATACAGTTTAATAAAAGAATTAGCAATTGACCAAAGATGTTTTTTACCCTTAGTTCATCTTTGTCCATTATACAAGACAAAAGGGCTGCTGATTGATTAATTGTTTTTTTGTAAACCATTTTACTCCTTGTTTCATCCACTAATTTCGGGCATTCAAAGGTGTGTAAACAATCATCTAGATAGGATTGCCAACTTTTCGAGTGGGCCCCTCTTTTGATCTCAAGCCAACACAACTCAGCCAACGAACCTTCCTCGGATATGGATAGAGACACTAAGGACTTTAAAAATATAGATTGTCTTACTATACTCTGTTTCTTCAGTCCAAATTTGAGTCTAAAATTTGCACGGCTAATGTGGTTAGGGATTCGCAAGACCGATTTGTATGCCCTTGTTTCAATATCGTCTAGTAATTTCGCATCTCTGCCCGAAAAATTATAGAACCATAGTCTAAAGAGGGAATTAACTTCGCTTTCATGGCTTTTAACAAATGATCATAATTCGGGCATAGTAATTTGTCTCTCAGTTTTCTAAAGGCGAATGTGAGAGATGACCCCTTAGCCTCAAGGTTATTAAAATGTTTCCTAAAAGATAAATTATGATCAAATGTCATCCGCAAGTATTTATATGATTTTACACACTCAATAACCAGACCGTTGATATTCCATTCTTTAGGTCATAGGTTTTCTTTTCCATGGTCATAATTTTTGTTTTTTTTGTATTTATCTTTAGACCATTTCCTTCAACATATAGATTAAAAGAATATACTAATCTTTTAAGACCTATAACTGTCTGGCTTAGTAAAATAGTGTAATCGGCATATTGTAGGTATTTGATCTCTTTACCCATCACAGATGGTGAATGGGCATTAAGGTCTTTAAAATGGGCTGGAAGATCAGACATAAAAAGATTAAAAAGGCAAGGGGCTAAAACACAATCTTGTTTCAAGCCTATATTGGTTTCAATGCGACGGGTTGTATGTCTTCCATCTCCTACTTTAATCTGAACCCAAGTATCGGAGTATAATAACTTGATCATTTTTAAAAGTGTATCAGATATCCCCCAATCAGCTAATTTTGTCCTTAATAAGTCTCGGGCACAGAGTCAAAGGCGGCTTTTAAGTCAATAAAACAAATATACAATTTTTGTTTCCTGAATTTAGCTCTTTCGCCTAAAAGTGTTAATAAAACCAAATTTGTATAGGTGGATTCACCCTTTCTAAAACCAGTTTGAAAATTTGCTATAAGATCTTCTCTTAAAGCCCATGATTCCAATTCCTCTAGAAGGCAGCTTGCAAATATTGTGGCATCAACATCTGTTAGGGCTATTAGTCTGTAGTTTGCTGGGTTATCTTGGGGGCCACTTTTATAAATTGGTTGTATGATGCTTCCCTGCCAAGAAGTAGGAATTTTACCGGTGCTGCGTACATCATTAAACAGGAGGGTAAGGACCTCTGGCCAATCCTTTAGAGAAGCTTTAAAAATGGTGTTTGGCATTCCGTTAGGACCAGGAGCACCGTTTGAGCGAATCCTATTTATCACTTTTTTTACTTTATCAACCGTCCATGATTCAGTATCCGGGGTGCGTATTAGATCTTGCCCCGATATTTCTATAGACTCTGGGCAGTTATTACGAGTAGAAATAGTTTGGTCACCAATACACTGAAGGCCTACATTAATACTTTTAAAATTATTGAAAAAGATTACCCAAGTGGATTCTTCAATATTTGCACTATTGCTTCTATTATTTCCGTTTTCTAAATTATTAATAATACTCCAAAAAAGCCTTGGATCTTTCGATTTACAGGCATGATGTAATTTGACCCAAATAGTTTCATAGTGTGCTTGTTTGGCTTTCCAGATTTCGTTCCACAGTTCCTATAAAAAAAAAATTATTTTCTAATTTGTTGAGCTACCACAATGTATGAAGATCCGTTCGCTTTCCTATATATTGATCTTATAGTTTTATTAAGATTACTTTTAAGGTATTGTAAGCGATTGGAAAACCATCCTGGATTCCTAGGAATCAACGTCTTACCACCTGAAGCTTTTATGATAGGGAAATTAGCTAAGAGCGCAGTACATAAACAAGGCCAAATTTCCACCTTAGAATTACCCTCTGAGATCGCGTCTTATAGATCTACAATTAGACAGGCCAGCACTTCTAAGACATCTTTTTTGACTTTATCATTCCATATAAGTCTTTTTAGATTGAAGGCGGAAGGCGCTGTTTTGATTACTCTCGACTCTGGCAGATAATCAAAGGCAAAAGCAAGAGTAATAACTTGAGGATTGTGGTCGCTCTCAATCCTTGGTACAACCTGATAGCTTCTGACTGCTTTCACAAGTTTATTCGAAATTATGCTGTAATCAATTATAGAAGGACTAACTCTTTTGCTAAAAGTTGGTGTATTATCAGCATCTTTGAGGATATCTAAGTTATATTTTATGAACTCACATTTGGACCATTCTAGTAAAGTATTTGACGGAGTCATCCCTTTTTTATGTGAAAAAAGGTGCATGTCAAAATCCACAGTAATGATGATCATCGAGTCCAAATGGTCATAATATAACACTTTCACTGTTTCCCATAACTGTACAAGTTGTGTAGATCATATCTTTTTCTTTGAACTCAAGTAAACATTTAGAAAAATAATTTATTGTTTGGCAATGAATTTAAAAACACAATATCCATTTTACTTGAAGATCTATCTGAAAGTATTTTATATCGAGGTTTAGGGAAACATATATAGAGAGGCCTCCACTAGGACGACCTATAGAGGCCTCGCAAGTTGCCACATTCAGGTATTCAAAATAGCAGATAATAGGTTCACTACACATAAGCCAAGTCTCCTGTAGTATTAAAATATCAAAGGTCAGGAAACTCATTACACTCAGGTCTTCAAGAAGTGTTTTATAACTGTTAGTGTTCCAAGAACAGAATTTCAAAGGTTTTAATGTTTTTACAGGGAAAGGTCGACATCAATCATTCTTTGCAGAATTGGCTTTTGAAAGAATTGAAGGAAGCCAACTCCAATCCTCAATTTGGTTGGGGGTAGTGCTTAGTTCTTCACATACTTGTGCATCTGAGTAACAGCTCCTGATCTTAATACTACGAAGTAGGTTCAGCTCGGTTGACGGACCTGAGGCACCTTTCAGAACTCTAACAGGTGAACCCCGCACTAGTTTTTGTCTGCTCTTTATTTGAGTTATACTACAAGGAGATTTAACAGGAATCAATATAGTTGGGTAATGACTACTACAAATATTCCTGACTTTAATACCGCATTTGTCAAATGTTTCAACACTGGAAATTATTTTACTGGCAATATCCTTACTTCGCCAAGTAATAACAGTTGTTTCGTTCTTGCAATCGGTCTTGAACTCCACGGACTCCAGATCTTTTGATGTTACATCCTTCAGATCTGGTATTGCATTAAATAACTTCAGAATATTTCCACGATTTAGAATATCATAAGGACCTCTCGTGGTGTACTGGGGGCAAAATACTACTACTTTTCGACCTGGCTGTCTGTGCTTTCTTTTTCATCAATAACTCTGGAAACAACCAAGGCCTTCCTCACATCGACAGGGTCCAAGACGGCCACTACCTGCTGACGAGAGGCAGACTGCTCAATGGATTTTTGTGCTAGAATGCCTGAGGGAGCAGCATGTGTTATTTCCCGAGCCATTTCAATTTATTAAGTTTACGTTATCCCAATTGGGGGTGGTTTGCTCTCCGTGTTTTTCCAATGTTTCAACAAATTTTTGATCAGGCTTGGGGTCTCTGGTTTGGGAAACCTCGGGCCTCATGCTAGCATGGATCTCACCCTGCACAAGGTTATTAATGGAATGACCATTTTGTTTGTCCTTTAAGTTAGCTTCAGGGACTTCTACAAGTCTAAATATTGGAAATATGGCTTTTTTTTCGGGTTCCTTGATATTTTTAGGGTGTGTGGGTGCTTCCGCTATTTCGGATTCCTTGATTTTTATGGGGTTTATGGAATCTTCCTCTCTGGGAAGTTCAGTTACATGAAAGATTTTATTATGATTTTTCCTCAACCTTTTTCTGGTCCTTTTTGATAAGATCCCAGGATTGGCTTTTGCACCTGTTACTTGGCCAATTTCGGGGATCTTATTCGTTTTAAAGTTTTTGATGATTAGCTTTGGCGATTTAGTTTGCTCCGAGCTCTTACATTTCACTTCAACAGGCAACAGATGCGGCTTATTTGTACCATCTTTAATTGCGCTGTTTCTGCCTTCGTGTGAAATGTCTAGATTGCCTATAGTGGACCCCCCACCATCAGTAGCGACATTAATAGTATTTTATTTACAGAGACAATTGATACCCTCATCGATACATTGAACCTTTCTAACAGACAACAATTTTACCTCTTGTACCATAGAACTAACAATTGACGGTATATCTAAAATGTTGTCAATCAGTTGAGCTCAGGTACAGGTTATTAGTTGACCTTCTTTGTCCTTTTGTACTTTAGTAATCAGATCAGAGAGATGGTGTAACTTTTCATCTATTCCAACTACATGTGATGCCAGTGTATTTAAAATGTCCACCTTCATGTCTAATTTGTCTGAGTGAAAGTTAAGAGCATTAGTAATTGAGTCCATAGTATGAAGTAGACTATACCATAATCCACCCTCAGGACCAGTTTTTTTTCCTGTTTGCCCTGATCTTACCTGAAAATTCCCGTCAAATTTGGTTAGCAAAGAAAGATCCAGTGAATTCAATCTATTGTTTGAATCTATATTAATGAATTTTCTTTGATCATTAACAATGGGTTCTTTTTCACCATTAACCACACCTGGAACCAATAATGATTTATTCAAGAAGAAACTATTCCCCAAGGTTATACTTGATTGATCCAGGTTAAGGGGTCTTACATTACCATTTTTGTTGGAATGACCATTTGGGCTAGATACTAGGTCGGCGGATGATAACGCCCTATCTAATACAAAAACCTCATCACTTGTGTTCTGTTATAAACCTGTGGAAATATCAATGACTGAACCTTGCTCTTTTTGCCTTCCGGCAGTCTGATTGCATAAAGCGTCCTGACTACTGACAGCTCCGGTGGACTCTGTGCGGCAAACTGCAGATTTATATGTATGGATTTGAGCTTTGTGAGTTTGAGCTTTTACCCCAATGTGACCAAGAGATGAAAAAGAGAGTTTGGACTCAGATGAGATCCCTGCTATATCTGCACTTTCAACACTGTTCCCCTTTTTACTTTTAACAGAAGTGATCTTATTATGGCAAACGACATCCTCCTTTTGCTCATCTATTTCTAATGAGGGCTCTATTAATATACATGGGTGGGCACCTTTTTTTCCCAGTGGCACAGAAGGTACGGAAGGTAAGGGGTGCATATCACAAATATCGACAGAACCACAAGTGATATTGTTATTATTGTTTTTTCTTTGTTGTTTTTGAAACTGCTTTTGTTGGTACTTAAAGAAAAAGCTCTTAATAGATGGCTTGGTAACATGGGCGACATGAGGCAAGTTCGTACAGTCTTGACCTGGAGTGGCGGGGGCAACCACCAATTGGGCCTGGTCCTGGTCTTTCAAATGCTCCTTCCTAAAGACCAATGTCGCTGACTCAACTGTGTCTGTTGAATGCCCAGTAGTGTCCCTTAACAGAGCACAAGCGCCGGGACCTCCTTCAATATCATTTTCTTGACCCTACTTGATTTGGGTTGCAACGTCCTTAAGCTCTTCAGGCTTTTGTCGTTTTTTCTGTTTAAGCTGAGCCCCACGTTGACGGCCTGATCTCATATCCAGTGATCCACAGATCACATTGGCACCTCACCTCCTCCTCACCTCCTCCACTTCTCTCCTCCTCCTCTCCTCTCCTCTCCACACACCGCGCCTCAGGATCTACAGACAAGTGAGGCTATTCCGCTCACCCGCGCTCACTCTTCTCCAGGCCCCCGTTATGGACTTACACCCCCCCCGCTTGTCAGCTCGCTTGCTGAGTGCCCGTCCCACTGTCACCTATACCCCCAAAGCCTTCGAGCTGAGGCGAGGTGAAGCAGAGGCAATGTGGTAGGCACACTGACCAGCAGCCGTCGGGGGCTGGCGGGAGGTGGGTGGGGACTAGGGAAATGCAGGGGAATAGTCGGGTGAGACGGGAGATGCGGAGATCTTATGTGGGGGTAGGAGGGATCAATAGAGTGGTAATGGCCCAGGGCTGGGCAACCTGGCGTTTGTGAGGCGTTTTGTGGGGCGTTTAACTTTTCATCCTCTTTCTGCCACTGCCACTTTTTACCTCTAACAGGGGAGAATAGCTCCGCGGGGGCCAAGGATCAAATTGCTGGCATGTACAGCGATTGTAGTTCAGCAGCAGGGGGGGGGGAGATAAAGAGACAGTCCGCTTCCAGTGCTCTCCTCCCTACACCACTTCTTCTTAGCAGGGCAGAGCAGAGTGTGGTACTTGCCCCCCCCCCCCCCCCCACCCCCTAGGCACTCTCACCTGGTGGCCTGCAAACTCAAGAGAAGCAGGCTGGAGGGTAGCTTGGTTAGCCTTGAGCCTCTCGCATCCCGTCGAATGCCAAACCCGCCAAGACTGTGACAGCTTTTTTCAGGCTACGGCTCGTGCTCAGCTTAGCCTCCGAGCACTGAGCTCTGTGCCCTGTAGTGGAGATGGAGCGTTTTCGGCGATTTTGGCGAATTTCAGGTGCTAGGAACGCCGTATCCTCTGCGACCGTACCTCTCTGCTCTGCTTCTCCGCTCGGTTTATGGGAGGGATCAGCAGGTTCTTGAGAACCTTAAGTTCTTAAATTTAATTCTTAAATTCTAGGCACTCTTTATTGTAGCCGTCTTCTTCCAGTGTTAATTAGGTCAGCTACCCTCGCTTCAGCCCCTTGCTGTTATGTTGTGAAGATTGTATTGTTTTTGTAGTTTTGTTATTTTGTTGGTGCCTCCAGTTTTCACGTGGAATATTCTTTTTTTCACGTTTCTCTTTCCTCTTTTTTGTTGATTAATGAGGTTATGATTTGGAACCGGTTGTCAGTCTCCTTTGGACTTGGGGTCTGGCTCTCTGTTGTTGCACAGCCTTAGTATCTCCATCGGTACACTGCCACCCACAGACCCAGACCAAATAACACACAGACAAGTTATTGGAGTAAAGAAGCTGCAGGTTTAGTTGTTGGACAAATAAAAGGTGGGTTAACTTACAGGCAACCCCGTCCGCCCTGCAACCCCTCGTTGCAGGGTACCTGAATATGAGCCAAAGAAACACCAGCGGCCATAGCCCGGTGTAGAACCTGGGAGAATAACTCCTCCCACTGGTAGATCTATCGTCCACCCACTCCGCCCTCTGAACAATGGAGAGTTAACTCACACCTTCCCCAGGCGGGTGGAGCTCTATATGGCAAGCCCCCGGTTGCTCAGGCTTACAACCACCCTAAGGACTAACGGGGCGCCGTCGTACCCCAAGTCCCCAAGAAGGACCCCTTGGAGTATTATGACTCTGCACGGTGTGCTTAGCACTGGATGCTTCAGGTCCAGTTCCTGCGCCTGTCTTGTATAGGGATCGCCCTGTAACTCCTCCTGCAACAAGAGACAAACATTAATACATCACTACTGTCCCCCTCCCCACTTCCCCCCTTTTCAGCGGGTGAGGGGTAGGGAGGGGAGATGAAAACACGGTCTATGATCCGGGAGGGGGAGGGGGCAGCCTACGGCCGGACCACGACGGGGAGCATGTGGTGGACGACCTATCTAAGGGGGTGGGCAGCAGCAAAGAGGGCGCGTGGAGGGAGGACGACCCATATAAACCTTCCCTTGGTCCCACCCCTTATCCCGCCCCCTTGGCTTGCAGCTGCCCACGGACATACTACGGGGTCTACCCTCCTATGGGGTCCCCTGCAGGGACCACGGGTATTCTGCATAGTATCTCCATCGGTACGCTGCCACCCACAGCCCCACACCAAATAACACACAGACAAGTTATTGGAGTAAAGAAGCTGCAGGTTAATTTGTTGGACAAATAAAAGGTGGGTTAACTTACAGGCGACCCCGTCCTCCCCGCAACCCCTTGTTGCAGGGTACCTGAAGATGAGCCAAAGAAACACCAGCGGCCATAGCCCGGTGTAGAACCTGGGAGAATAACTCCTTCCACCAGTAGACCTATCGTCCACCCACTCCGCCCTCTGAACAAGGGAGAGTTAACTCACACCTTCCCCAGGTGGGCGGAGCGCTATATGGCAAGCCCCCGGCTGCTCAGGCTTACAACCGCCCTAAGGACTAACGGGGCGCCGTCGTACCCCAAGTCCCCAAGAAGGACCCCTTGGAGTATGTATGACTCTGCATGGTGGGCTTAGCACTGGAGGCTTCAGGTCCAGTTCCTGAGCCTGTCTTGTATGGGATCGCCCTGTAAATCATCCACAGCCCTGGGAGTGGTGACCGCTGCGCCCAGGGCCCCCACCACTTAACCCCGTATTTCTCCTCTATTTGCACCCCGCTGTTTCAAGAACTTCACCTAAGTCTAGGAGGAATATTGCCCTACCTACCTTGGACCAGTGCACCCCATCAGATTCCCAGCAGCCAGTAGATTTCGCATGCAGCAAGCCATGCCATATAAAACCCAACCCACGCATCTCCGTGAACTTGCGCATGGCTGCGTTTACGCGCCTGCGATTAACTTCCAGCGCCTCATGAGATTTCGCCCCATGCCAAATGGGTCTAGGCGTTATCTCTGACCACCATATGCTACACGCTCCCAGCTCACCGCTCAGAATGCTTAGGTCTCCCCTCATTGCGTCCAGCCGACATCTTTTGCCTAATGTTACCAAGTCATTCCCCCCCAGGAGTACCACTATGATATTTGGCTGCCGTCTACTCTCCTTCAGTGCCCTACGTAACGTCCCTAGTAGTTCAGCCCAATGCATTCCAGGGATGCCGAACCAAGATATATTAGTGTTGCTGAAGCCATGCTTCCACGTGACTGCATCCACCCAATGTGCCATTCTTGAGACATAAGAGTGACCCATCACCCACACCTCTGTTCCTGTAATAAAACACAATGGTTGCAAGTCTTTAGTTTATTGCACACTTCAAACCACAGTACAGTAAAATTGGCCACGAAACAGTGGCACATGTATTCCACACTTCACACTATGTACAGTCAAAAAAGGCCACCAACCGTGGCGTATGTACACTTCTCATCCCCTCCCTGCCTAATTGCTCCCTGTGTCACTTCTGCCGGCGGACGTATAGCACTCACTGGCCTCACATACATTTTGTAGCAATTGGAGTCCCACCGCCCCACCCTTTTTATTGCCTCAGCCGACAGGCCTTCCTTGTAAGCAGTGGTGGCAGCCCCTATCCGGAAAGAGAGGGAGCTATATTTGGCCCCATCTTTTATGTAACCCGCCAGGAACAGGCACCCCTGCATTATGTGTTCCACTTGGTATTTCGTGACGTGGGAGCCATCCAAGTGTATCAATAATAGACCTCCCTTTGGGCAGCCAGTCACAATTTTCTATAGGCCCTTTGGGGTGTCACCTTCGTGTTTTTCCAGAGCCCGAAAACCAGAGCCCGGGCCCCAGCCCAAGGTTACCCCTACCTCCCAGCCTCTTCAGGAATTCAGGGGTTGCCTTTGACTAGACAAGCTAAAAAACAGGCTGGGAGAGAGCGTTGAGAGAGCAGGGTTGTATATTGCTCCCCGCGGTGGGGCCGCGCTGACTCGGGCCAGGGCAGAGGCGCAGAAGGGAGAGGACCGAGTGGAGAACAGAGAGCTGGTGTGCTGGAGACCTACAGGCCGCGCTCCCGCTTACTCTCTGCCTCCAGCCACTGCAGATGCCATAGTCCGTAGTCCGTAGACCACTAGCCCCTACACGCAAATCCTCTGTCCTCAATCCCAGGGCTCTCTGCAATGTGATGCAATGCGATGTCTCCTCTGTAAATCCCGGGGAGTCTCGTAGTATGTCTTGCGGTGAACTCCTTGCTCACGGCACGCCGCTCGGAGCTCAGCTGACTCTCAGCACTCTCAGCACTCAACTCGTCTCGTCTTGCCTCGAACTGACACCTGAAGGGGTGTTGACAAAAATGTATTACCCGTTCCTGAGATGGATGGTTTTTGCGAGCGGCTTACATCTGAATCATCCGGATCCTCTGTTGCATTTAGAGTTGGGCTCCGCCTGATGTTCACTTCTTCCCGAGAGTGAATTTTCTCTACTAGCTGATCGGGTTCAATATTCCTTGTTCTATGGTATGGGGATAGCCACTCACTGGAGCCTGGAACTGCTGCTGAACTCTGCTTTGTTGTCCTAGGATCCATTCCATATTGATTTTGACCTGTGCTGCCTAAACGGAGCTGACGCTTAAACAACACCGCATTGTGGTGCTGCCTCCCCCTGACTCGCTGGTGTGAGCGTGAGCTGCATTCCGCACGCTCTGCCTGTCGCTCCCAGCTGGAGTCAGAGGGGTTGAGGCCAGGGTGTGCACTGAGAGCGCACCTAGCCTGGGGGACTGCGAGGACCAGAATTCCTAGCTGGGATCAGCTGGTTCCTCTTCCCCCAGGCGAACCGCCCACGGACACGCCCCCAACGAGCTGGATATAACTTCTTGACACCCGCTTCGCGGGCGCCACTCACTGGAGCCTGGAACTGCTGCTGAACTCTGCTTTGTTGTCCTAGGATCCATTCCATATTGATTTTGACCTGTGCTGCCTAAACGGAGCTGACGCTTAAACAACACCGCTTTGTGGCGCTGCCTCCCCCTGACTCGCTGGTGTGAGCGTGAGCTGCATTCCGCACGCTCTGCCTGTCGCTCCCAGCTGGAGTCAGAGGGGTTGAGGCCAGGGTGTGCACTGAGAGCGCACCTAGCCTGGGGGACTGCGAGGACCAGAATTCCTAGCTGGGATCAGCTGGTTCCTCTTCCCCCAGGCGAACCGCCCACGGACACGCCCCCAACGAGCTGGATATAACTTCGTGACACCCGCTTCGCGGGCGCCACTCACTGGAGCCTGGAACTGCTGCTGAACTCTGCTTTGTTGTCCTAGGATCCATTCCATATTGATTTTGACCTGTGCTGCCTAAACGGAGCTGACGCTTAAACAACACCGCTTTGTGGCGCTGCCTCCCCCTGACTCGCTGGTGTGAGCGTGAGCTGCATTCCGCACGCTCTGCCTGTCGCTCCCAGCTGGAGTCAGAGGGGTTGAGGCCAGGGTGTGCACTGAGAGCGCACCTAGCCTGGGGGACTGCGAGGACCAGAATTCCTAGCTGGGATCAGCTTGTTCCTCTTCCCCCAGGCGAACCGCCCACGGACACGCCCCCAACGAGACGTATAAATAACATATCGCTACCCGCGACGCGGGACGCGCGCGGGACTAAGCGCGGGGATAAGCCCGGGCAAAAGGGCGGGCCGTCTGAGGCCGTCCGAGGACGTACTAGGACGGGACGGGCCACCCAACTAACAATCTGCTCCTGGTAAGTCAAACCTACATCTGACTAGTTCCCCTACTGGTGCTAATTTCTGCATGAAAACGACGAGGGATCCGAAGTAATTAAATACCAATAGAAATTGTGGTAACAACAAGAAATGGGTTTTAAAAAATTACGATCCAGGACTATCTTCATGAAACGTATGGGCACGGAGGACGCCGTTCGCAAATCATCAGATAAATCAATAAAACAAGGACGCATTATACGGACCCCGGCCATTACTGAATATTTCGCTACTTTAACATCTAAAGACGAAATTGACAAAAAATCACTTCTGGTAGAAGAAATTCCCAACTCATTACTGCTTACAGGGCTAGAAGAATGTGTGCTAACCAAATTTGGGTCAAATTCACACTTAAACTCAAGCGACATTATATCCGACAATATGCAAAAGTCTCTCAATAACTCTAGAGATTTACAAATCCAGGGTCACGAGGAAAATCAGTTAACATCTTCAACACCAAAAAAAGGCCCTGAAAATACTTGTCACCTGGAAGAATGTTGTGCTAATAACTCTAAGATAACACAAAACCAACATGAGTCAAAAATAATAAATAGTTCCCCTTTACAAAAAAATCAAATGCAACCTCAAACTCTTGAATCATCGGTAGACCCTTTTCTCATAAAAACCAACAACTCAGCTAACATAGTTTCACCTCAAAAGCCTTGTTTTCCTTACAAGAAATACTCGAGTCAGTCCTTTCCTTTTTAGGGAATATACTAGAAAATTCAGACCAAACTCTGGATGTTCAAATCGGTATCCTTAAGCATCTAGTTGAGGAAAAAAAGAAAAGGAAAGAACGCCCTGATCTGGAAAAAAACCAACTGAAGTCCAATGACAATGATCAAAGGAATTACACAAGTCACAAAAATAGCGAAAAAGATCTAGAAAAAAATGATCGTGGCACACAAACATCAGTAATTCCAAAACAAAAAAAAGAGAAGTTAATACGACAACACGAAACACCAATATTCTCCCTGAAAAGACTTTTCAAAGAAAAACCTGTAAACGACAAACAATATCCAATTTTCGCAAAGGTCAAGAAATTGGATATACCAAAGGATGAAGATTTGGATGAAAATACCCTAAAAGTTTCCTTCAATAATACATCTGAAAGCAAAAAAGGAGAAAAAACAAATAAATCTATAAATACTGACCAAGTAGAAGGAAAAAGAAAGAGGAAGAAACCAATAAGACGTATACATAGGAAAAATAATCGTAAGCTGAAATTCCAAAAGTTCATAACTGCCAACAATAAACAAGAAGTGCCAGAAATTGAACCTACTAAGCCCGGGGTTACTGGCAATATGGAAGCTAGCTCAAAAAAAAGAGATGAGAAATTGAAACCACTAGATCCGGCTGCAAAGGTTTTTGTCTCGCATAATGTCCCTGAAGAATTACTACTCCAAAATACGATCAATAGTACAAATAAAGGAAACAACCAACATGGAGTAGGAACATCAAACTCCAGAACACTTCAACTTGAAGAACTTTTTCCAACGGACTTAGCAGCACTAAACAGAAGAAGAATTATTAATCTCCTTCACCACATCAAACCTTTGGAATCCCTGAATAGCAATGAGATTGACCTAGTAATCTTTCCACAAAAAGATAATAATAAAATAGCTACAGTAACCTTCTGGTCAAACGTTATACCTGGAATCATAATCAATGAAAAAGAAATACTACACAAACATGGATACGACGTCTATTTAAGAAGGGATCTTAAAGAAAATAGATTTCCCCCTAGATATGACGAACAAATATGGGGAATCTCTAACTCGCAATACAAAAATCCTCTGGGAGAAACTGACGTGTCCCAAGTAACGTATTCAGGAATTAAGTATTCAGGGAAAGACACTTTGAAGGTAAAACTGGAAAATGGTGAAAGGCTAGTATGGCAACAAGATCCAAAGGGAAAGGAGTATAGAGAAAGCATCACATCTTGGTCATGGGTATCTGAGAACTTGAA
Source organism: Lissotriton vulgaris (assembly GCF_964263255.1). Classification (NCBI taxonomy): domain Eukaryota; kingdom Metazoa; phylum Chordata; class Amphibia; order Caudata; family Salamandridae; genus Lissotriton; species Lissotriton vulgaris. The sequence continues at coordinate 41,220 of NW_028250850.1, read as the reverse complement.
CAGTAATAAATTTACATCATACTCGGGACAACCTGTTTAGCGAAGGTCTCAAAATAATATCATGGAATATAGCGGGGAAAACTAAGATCAAACTAACGGAAGCCATAAACAACCACCCGGACCTTTTAATGCTACAGGAAACCTGGGCTACACAAACATTTTCGCAAAATAACTACTACGTATATGACATCCCCGCCATAGCATCCACTCGAGGCCACGCAAAGGGTGGTCTGGCCATATTACTGAAGGAGGATTATATGTGGGCTCAGGAAATTATCCAGACCAAATCACAAAACCTGCAATGCTTAAAGATTCTTCTAAAAACACATGATGAAGCAACAATACAATCATTTTTGCTGTTCAATGTCTATGCCCCTCCGGGCAAGAATTACGATAAGACCTTTCTAGTAATTATGGAATCCATCACACAAATTGTCGAAGACCAATCATGTATTCCATATATAATAGCAGGCGATCTAAACGGCAAAATCTCAAATACAGAAATTGGTAAATGGATGCAACTTTATGATGACGAATTTGCCGAGTCCTTAGCCCCGCAATTCCCCAAGGGTGCAAAATGTGACAAAAGAGGGAAATTATTACTATCGACACTCCCCTCACTACGAGGTGTAATTCTGAACGGAAACATAGAAGGAGACATTCCGGCATCGAATACCAGACAGGGTAAAGGAAGTTCATCCATTATTGACTATATTATTTGTAATATGAATTTAATGGAGACTGTTACCCACCTAAAAATACAGCTAAGCCAAGAGAGCGACCATGCTCTGTTAATTTTAAAAACTGAATGGAGGACTCAAACAGCAACCAGCAGACAGTTAATATTTCATAGAAGCTCTGTTGTGGTAAATAGTGCCCAAAGAAGAATTTTCTGGAGCTCGAAAGTACTGGACAGAACAACGATATTGGTTGAACAGAAAGATCTCTTATTAGAAACTATTTCGGATGATCCAATAGAAAACTTCGAACACATCATCAATAAGCTAAAAAATCTGCTATTTGACAAACTGCAATGTGCCCCTAAAGGTGTGAATTATGAGAACAAGAGCTGTAACAAAAATAACACCCAAAATACCCAAACATCTATAACTAAGAAAGAATTGAACAGACTGGTACGTGCACAATATCTGAATCATTCCTTGTCAATTAAGAAAGAAAGAAATAAATTAAAAAATAAACTCAGAAGAAAAAAGCAAAAAAGAAAAAAAGAAAATCAAGACCGTAACTGGGTGGACATCCAAGAAGCTGCAAAAGATATGAATTCCCGAAAATACTGGTCCCTTGTAGCTAAATTAACTGGCACGAAAAAAAAGCTACAAGCGATACCTGTTACACCAAAGGACTGGGAAACATATCTAACAGACTTATATAAAGCAAACCCGATTAACTTTGAGGGGAAAAGTACAGAACAAGATAATGGAGACACTGACTCACAAATATATAGAGTTACAGCCATCTCAGTAGAATGGAACATAAGAAAAGCAAGGAAAACAGGAGCTTCTGGTCCTGACCAGATCCCAATAAAGATCTACCAGGCAAATCCAATGGAATGGAGCAAATTGCTAGCAAACTTATTCAACCACATTTTTAAAACTGGACAAATGCCTATATCTTGGCAAGGAAGCACTATCATCCCAATACATAAAAAGGGAAGCAAGACAATCGCAGGAAACTATCGGCAAATCGCCTTAATGGACGCCGCTGGAAAAATATTTGCAGCAGAGGTTCTACAAAGATTAAAAGATTGGGCTTTTTCATTGAACAAAATTCCAATGTTTCAAGCTGGCTTTAGGCCAAAACATTCAGTTACGGATAACATTGCTATAATACAAACAATAATAGACAAATACGTAACTGGCAAATCTCAGGCGGTATACGCAGTGTTCGTAGATTATTCGACGGCGTTTGATCGAGTAGATCGCCCTACTCTATGGTATAAACTCAAGGAACTTGGCATTCCAGACTTACTACTCCAAACTATAGTGAACCTTCATACCGATACCTGGTGTCAGGTCCAAATGGGAGGCGAAAAGGGATTAACAGAAAGGATAAAAACATCCAACGGCCTAAAGCAAGGGTGTCTCTTGGCACCACTACTATTTTCCCTATATCTCAGCGACTTACCTGAGCAATTACAACAAGGCTCGAATCTGTCCCCAAAAATTGCTAAACAAAACATACAAGTGCTACTCTACGCCGATGACATCGTTATGCTTGATCTTACACCTTATGGTCTGCAACAATCCCTGGACATTCTTCATGATTACTCAAAATCTAACTTTTTAATCCCCAATTTAAAAAAAACAAAAATTTTGGTTTTTTCAAGGAAGAAATTTACTGTCAAATATGGATGGAGTTTAGGTGGAGAGAAAATAGAAACAGTAAGCGAATATCCATATTTGGGCAGGATCCTTTCAAAAAATATCACGAATGGAAGACATATAGAAAATCTAATGAGGAAGTCAGAGGTGCATACTGAGGCCCTCTTAAGGCTATATCAGACAACTGGGAATCTGCATTTCTCCTCTTTAATAAAAATATATAAAGTAAAAATTCCTCCCGTTTTGTCATACGCAACAGAGCACATTCCAATGACACAATGGTCCTATATGGATCGTAAGGAGGGGAAAATTTTAAAACGGATAATGAAAGTCTCAGATTCTACACCAGTTCAAGCGTTACGCATAGAATTTTCGATCACGAGCTCCTATGCCACGGCGGTAGCAAATGTAATCAGGTGGAGCTACAATCTTCTCCATGCAAAGGAGGGCACATTAAGACATCTGCTGAGACAAGAAATTTTCGAGGGTGCATTTAAAAATCAGACGTTTTTGAAAAATATGACGAATATCTTCAAATGGCAGAGATCACCCCGGAAATGCTAAAAGGCTGGACAAACGCCCAAATGAAACTTTTCCTAAAATGCTTCACTCCGAAGTTAAGCTACGAATTAGATCACCAACACTGTAAAACATTGTCAACATACAAATCTTTTGCAGATTCATTGGAATATAAACAAAAACAACCATATATTGGGTTTTCATTGACTCATGGTGCAAGGAGGACAATCACCTTGTTAAGACTGGGCACCTTACCCATACTAACTTACACAGTAAAATGGCAGCCAGAGGGATCTTCAATTTGCCCCCTGTGTGAAGGGGGAGACCAAACCCTAGAGCACCTGTTGTACGTGTGTCCCAACTTGAAGGTAATTATTGCACGGACAAGATTTCTCGCCCCGATTTACCGATTCTGTAGAATCACCCGAGTGAATGAACTAATAGATTTATGCAAACAGCCTCCAAATGAATTTGTCTGCTACAACTTTTATAAATTTCTTAAATCTTTTTTCCATTGTACTGATTAAAATGTGTAACTATTTTTAAATTTTTTTTTTAAAAAAATGTAAATTTGTGGTCCTCTGTAGAGTACCTATACAAATAAACTTTTGACTTGACTTTGACTTTGACTTTGGTATGGGGATAGAGGGTCATCACAACTTATTCTACAGGCATTTGTTTCCCTGTCATCTACGTTTTCTTGGGCCATCCACAAGGTCCCCCAGTTACCCCCCCGGACAACAATCAGGAGGAACTGGTCAAAACTCCAGCTGGATTCCTGGATGCACAGCCTGGACTCCACCCGCCCGTCTCCCTGCTCAAACCCCAGTGTAGCAAACAAAAATTATGTCAGCTGGATCACTAACTCATTAGATACGATCCTTCCCCTCCGGAGATCCTCATCTAAGAGAATGTATAAATCCGCGCCCTGGTTCTCCGACTCCTTAAGAGAACTAAAACGCTGCTGCAGGCAACGAGAGAGAGCCTGGCGCTTAGACTTTCTCCCGGAAAAAAAGGTAGCCTACAAAGAGGCGATAAAAGCTTATAGAGATGGGATTAGGACGGCGAAAGCGACCTTCTACTCTGATAAAATCCTAGAGGCTAAATCTAAGCCCAGGGAAATTTTTCAGATAATAAAACACTGCTCCAGTGTCACTACCGCCCCCCCTCCGAGCAAAACTCAAGACCAATGCAACGAGCTTGCGGACTTTTTCCACAACAAAGTCCTGAAAATATATTCCACCTTCCAAACGGGAGCCACAGCTCCGGAGATAGCTGACCCACCCTCTCGCAGAACTCTCCCTCCCCCAGAACAGTCAACCCTCGAGTACTTCCCTCCCCTAGATCTCGATACCCTTGGCAAAATGGCACGCCAAGTTAAATCAGGCTCCCCGCGTGACCCAGCCCCACCAGAAGTTCTGATACAAGCACACGAAGCCACCCTGCCTGTTATCTTGGAACTTCTAAATACATCTATAGCCTCATGCGCTGTTCCTACAGCATGGAAACAAGCCATGGTACGGGCGTTGCTGAAAAAGCCTAACCTGGACCCCGATGATTACTCCAACTATCGTCCCATTTCACTCCTCCCTTGGGCTGGCAAGGTGTTGGAAAAATACATAAATGCCCAGCTGGTCCAGTTCATTGAAAATCACTCCCTACTAGAGGTATCCCAGACAGGTTTCAGGCCGAAACATGGCACCGAAACTGCCTTACTAGCGGTCGCCGAGGAATCCCGAAGGGTCCTGGATCAGGGAGGATCAGTGGCAGTGATCCTCCTTGATCTAAGCGCCGCCTTCGATACGGTCAGCTATGCCACCTTGCTGAACCGTCTCCGGGACATCGGAGTCTCAGGCGACGCTCTAAGGTGGTTCGACTCCTTCCTGTCCGATAGATCCTTTCAGATCTTCGATGGCAATATAACATCAACCAGCAAGCCTCTCAGTTGTGGAGTACCACAGGGCTCCTCTTTGAGCCCTGTGCTATTCAATGTCTACATGAAACCACTGGCCGGGATCGTCGAACCGTACAGCATCAAAATTGTGTCGTACGCCGACGACACTCAGTTAGTGGTTTCATTGGCTCAAGATAACATCAGTCAACCCCATGGAGGCCTGCTGAGCTGCCTAGAAGATGTTAAGGAGTGGATGACCAGCTCCTCCCTCAAACTAAATGGAGACAAAACAGAGCTCTTGCTTTTAGGCCCAGCCTCGCCAATACCTTTTACTTCCCTGTGGCCCCAAGCTTTGGGCACTCCTCCCACCCCCAAGGAAAGCGTCAAGAGCCTAGGAGTGTGGCTGGACAGGAAACTTTCCTTTGCCACCCAGGCTACTAAGCTGTCCGCCACTTGCTTTGGCATCCTTAAAACTCTAAGGAAAGTCCTTCCACTTCTACCTCTAGAAGCCAAGAAAGTGGCAGTACAAGGCCTCATTCAGTCCCGCCTGGACTCAAATAACGCCCTATATGTAGGGGCTCCCGAGATGACTCTCCGGAAACTCCAGGTGGTGCAAAACTGCGCAGCACGCACCCTGCTACAGATTCCACGAGCCCAGTCAGCCAGACCTGCATTAAAAAGTCTTCACTGGCTACCAGTCAAGCACAGGGTGACATTCAAGGCATTGTGCATTGCGCACCGGGCCTTTTGGAAAACAGGACCCGCAATCAACAGCAACCTTGTCATCCCCTATCACCCAAATAGGAACCTCCGCTCCACCGAGGCTTTCCTGGCAGTGGTTCCTAGAGTGAAGAGAGCTAGATCCGGGGGCAGGTTGTTCTCACTGAACACAGCTAAACTCTGGAACACCCTCCCCCTCTCACTCCGTTCCAACCCGGACCTGCTCGCATTCCGTAAAAAGCTGAAGACTTTATTATTCGCCAAAGCCTCCGAGCTCTAATCTGTCACTCAGCGTGTCTCTCTAATTCTTACTTCAGCGCTTGGACGCCCTTGGGCAGCAACCGCGCTCAATAAATCTATTTCTAATAAATCTATTTTTAATTCTAATGTTTGTGGCCATCAGGACTCTTTGACTTACTTGAGCTGAAGTTTCTTTGGTGTCTAATTTTGATTCATAGTTGTATCCTTTTATAGAGCTCAATGTGAATTTTCTTTGATAGATGGTGTTTTGGGACACACATTTGAAACACTCCCAGACTATATGGTCTGTAGAGAGCAGTGTTCCTGTCAAACACCCAAGTAGCGAAACAACAGTGCTTTAATTTTGGAGAGTTATTCTATGGCCTCTACTGTCAGATGTTTAGAGTCTAGAGAGAGCTCCACCCCTCCCTCTCTTCTTACCTCTTGGCTTAAGGTCAAGTTGTCCTCTACCCAAGGCTGGGGACCATCTAGAAGGTGCTTTATCAAAAATGTATCCCACCTAAGACCACAGGAGTGGTCCTTTCCAAAAACATAGTGGCAGAAGATAGAGGGGTGGGTCACCCCAAGTAGTAAAGTAGCTCTGCTTGACTAGTGCGGAGGGAGGAAAGAAAAATCATTTTTTTCATATATAACCCTTACACACTCTAATAGTGTTATGCTTCAACATTGGGTTCACCCTGACTCCTAAAGGTCAGGGTGGGCTCAACCGTATTCCAGAGAGCACTTATGAGAAGGGTGACCAGGGGGCTTAACTAGAGATGAAGAATCCCTCACCTTCTCCAAGGTAACCCTTTATTAGCGGAGAAGATTTGGAAGGTAAAAACAATATCTAGCGGGTAGTGTGGACTGTTATGGTCAGAAGACCCTGTATTAAACTGACATGTTTCAGCCCTACTCTAAGGCCCAAAAAGGTCCGGAGCTTTCATCAGGGTAATGAAATGGTACCTCCCTGAGTTAGTGATAACCTTAATAAGTGGCTAGTCTGTACCATCTAGAAGGCCCATTTCACTATAAGCTCATGTGAACTGGACACACTGATGACCTCCTTGGCTGTATACTGAGTGCCCACAGAGATTTTAAGTGCATTTGTATTCCCTTAGATTGGGAGTGCCCACTGATTATTAGGGCTATGAGGGCTTCTTGGGTTTAGGCCCACTTCCATTTCCAGCTCTTCCTGTCTGTGGTATAAACCAAACCTCACATCACCTCCTATACCCTTTCCTATGGGCCTCTGCCTGAGCCCTCCATGTTCATCAACCCAGAGACCCTCAGTAGTTTCTAAACTTCTCCCTGTGCTCTTGAGGGAAGAAATATCACAGGCACACTTTGAGTTGTGTAAAAGGCCACCTTATTAAGGAGCTATCTAGGATCACAGTTAGAATAAACTTTTCGCTGCATATTCTAGAATACCCTAACATCAAATAACTACTCACTTCACCCACCCCTCAAACAAAACTCACCCCTAGAGTTCCAACCCTCTCTCTTTATCAACTCTAAACTCTAATCAAACTCTGTGTCCTACAGCCTCTCTCCGTGTTTGTCAGTGCTTGTCTGGCATGCTCGCTCCGGGACCTTCAAATTTCCTTCCCTCTTTCTCTCTCTTCATACCATTATTCTCTTTCTTAGAGCTGCTGTACTGCTCAGCCCATGGCAAAAGAGGATGTGGCTTAACATTTAGAGCGGTTAACCTCGAAGCTGAGGAACTGGGTTCGAGTCTTGGCAGGGACGCTCAACATCCTGTGATACTGGGCAAATCCCTTAATCTCCACAAAATGAATGTGTTGTCTGTAATGCAACTGGTGCTCTTGTAAAGCGCTCAGATGCCTTCGGGTCAAGTTTGTGCTATATAAAACTCCGGGGGGGGGGGGGGGGGGGAGTCATACATACACTGCACCTTCCCCAAGCACCTTCGAGCACCTTCTATGTAACATGGGGGCCGAGGGAGAACTGTTATGATGGCAAAATGCGACCGCCTGCCTTCTAGGGTGGTGATACAATTGTGGCAGCTATACGGCAGTCGTGTCAATGGTAGTCACCTCCTGCCCTTGCCCAATATCCTTTGGATGAGAGGGCAGTGGCCTTCCCGCCACACAGGGCCCAACTTAGGGGAGGACATACCACAGGCTCGCTGTCAATGGTCGGGCGGTACTGGCCTCAATGGTAAGAGGCACCAACCCTGTGCATTGTGGAGGGGTGCCATCCTGTGCCGTTCCATCCCCCACACTCCCAGGTGAAGTGTGCTGAGGCGAGGCTGCTGCTGCCTCCGTCCCTGTGTGGGATGGGAGGAGCTGCACGCGCTGCTGGGAATCCAGCTGATGTGGCCCCCTTTGGTCTACCTGAGAAGATGACACCCCCTGCTGGCGGGTGGGAGGCAGCCAGCCGCGTGCAGCTCGGCCTGGCCCCTCCACATATGGAATAGCTACCCGTAACCTGCATATCTTCTCTGATCAAAAGGGTGACCAAATGTGCCTGCTTCCCTTCCAGCATGCGGACTCAGTCACAGCAACCATACAATCTCTGCATCTCTGTATTGCCTGCTCCACCCTTCCCCTATATGTCCAGGGGGATAGGGGGAACACTCCCCTGCACAAGGGACCCCATGTGCTCTCTTCTCAGTAGACTTTTGAGTCCTCTTTTTAGTTGGAAACCTCCTGAGGCACAGCTGGGAGGAGGACCGGAAACAAAGGACCACCTTCTACTCCGGATGTACAGCGTTTTCAACTATATTCATGCAGCGCCAGGATGCCCGGAGGGTTGCAGAGCGCTTTAGAAATACTATAAATAAATAAAATAAATAAATCCAAATACCTGTAACAGGCACCAGGAGTCATCAGGGAGGTTTTTCCACTGAGAGGCCACAGGCCAAGGCTAACAGCAGTCGTTGAAGGGAATATAAGCAAACCTTTGCTATGCAAAGCGGCAGCATCATCCCTCAGTTAACCCCTCCCCCCCCCCCCCCCCCCCCATTTGATATGACTTTAGATAGGTTTTCTTCATACATACTTTATACGAGAATACACGACAGGAACCCAAACTTGTATAGTAGGTGCACTGCTTTCTCACAAGAAAAATGATCAAGCATTGAAAATGCAATAGGTCTCGCCTTTGATTAAGTTTAAGCCATTTGCTTTGCTAATGGTATTGTATAGGAAACCAAATGGCTTAAACTTAATGAGAGGCGAGACCTATTGCATTTGGTGCTGCTAGTGTGACTGGTTCCTTTGCAATGAGACATGGCTGCGGCCCGGGCTGAGAGAGGTCCCTTCCAGAGAGACCTGCCCCTGTGCAGAGACCTGTTCACCAGTGAAGCACGAGTGTGCAAACTTCCTTCGAACAAGCCATAGAGCAACAGTGCCAGCACGAGAAAACGCAGCATGGCACAGCATGGAGCCAGCCTAAATTACTTATATTCAGGGCCTATCGTATTATGGGGCAGGGGAGGACCACATTATAGGCAGAGTTGACTAAAGTATGCACCAAGAAAAGACGAATTATGTGGTGTACAGTGGTACATACATTTTGAGGCAGTATGCTTCAATAATTAGTCATTTTTGTTACCCTTGTTAACACCATATGGGCTGGTTTCACTTTAATAATTTGAAAAAATAAGAGAGAGACCCCTTGAAGAAACCAAGGGAAATGAGGTACTACCTAAAGTAAAAAGTATATGATTCCCTTGGCTAAAGTGATATCAAAATGACCGTGGTCAGATCAAGACACAATATTAGTTCTTCACCCAAAAACACTTGCTATATCATGGTATTTATTCAAAAATTTAAAACCGAAAGATATACATCTTTCCAACATTACACAGAATTAATTAAAAGCAATACACATGATATATTTCCTAAAAAGCGATTGAAATACGCACAATTCTACAATGGCACTTATCTACTTTCAATAATTTGACCAGCATAAAATGAAAAGGGAGACAATATGGCGGTATGACACTAACCCTTGTCAAACCCTCATACACATTTAGGGACAATTGCTAAAACCTCCTAGTCTATGTTTCTATTTCATTAACATTTCACCAGACGAGGTTCGTCCTTAAATTGTGGGCACCCCAGCGTCGACGCGTTTCTATGGTATCTTATTATATTCCCATCTTTTTCAAGACCAAACATAGTTTTGTCTCCTTTAAGATGTTCTTGACAATGATTTCCTCTTAACTCCTATACAGAGTAAACGAATAATTTAAAACATGTTCCCTTCTAACAGCGTTACATTTTGCATCAATATTCTAGAATTCTGTATTTAATCATTACTTGCTTATCCTTAATGGCATAGTTTATCATTCATAGTTTTTGCATAGTCCACTATTGTATCCCCACAGTTAATTCTGGCAGATATTAAGCTTTAAGCATGACTTCCTTTATTATCCTTCATTATATCGTTCATCGTTACTTGGTCTGTACATGTTCCACCTTCAATCCCCACAGTTAATTCTAGCTACTCTTAAACTATGAGCAAGGCTTTCTATACACTGTTAATATCTTATCTCAATCAGGTAATTTGTGCCGATTGTATACATTGTAATTTACCGCATTCTACCGTGGCCCTGTGATGCCTCGTATCTATAGGTGTTACATTTTTTTCTATGCATTTGCAAGGTACTCTAAAGCTATTTATTATTTTCTACGCTTCCATATTCTCACCTAATTCTTGTGAAGTCCGGTTTAATTCATTGATACTACCGGGCGATTTGATTTTCCTCTTATTGTAGCACTACTAAGCTTCTGTTTGTCTGGGCCACGTGTGAAGAAATAAAGAGGAAAAAACACCATCTAGTTTCACTCTTGGCCTCATTACAAGGAAAAAAAACTTGTAATTGTTTATCTAATTACCTTATTGATCTTTACCTGTTTTGGTATTAATACACAGTATCCTTTATTGTGTACCCCTGCAGCCTTGTCCTGCGCGGTATTTTTCCTAAGTAGTGATGTATTCCTCGATACTGTTAAAAGCAAAAAAAACTATTGTCAGTATCCTGCCCCTTGTGTTTGATATACACATTACTTGGTGCGGAAGACTGTTTTCTCCATACCTGGATTTTTCCCCTTGTTAGTTATAAGAGAAAGCCGGTGCTGTGTTTTATGTTCTTTTGGTTATCCTGTCTCTGTCCGTAATATCGTAAAATGACTCGAATGCCCTATAGGGTAAAAGCGTTGTGTCAGTAAAAGGTTTATTTATTACTTCCCTGGCTCTATTCCTCTAGTCTCTGTTGTGTGATCAAAAAAGCTGATTATACCTGTTTGGCAGTTCGTCAGCTTTCCGGTAGCGATACAAGTATGTGATGTCAAGTATTATAATTTTGTATTCTGTCATGATTTATGTATGTAATGCTTTCTTTTGTTGAAACTCCCCAAAAAACTTTTGTGAAATCAAAAAAAAAATTCCTAGGTGGAAAAAAATGAATTAAATAAATCGTCAAACTATTTCTTTTTCCAATCTTGTGGGTGGGGTGACATTCTGGTTTGGCTTCTGTGTCTTTATAATTTGTATAGGTTCAAATGCCGGGGTCCCAAATTAGGTCGGTGGCCGAGGCCTAGGATCTGGCAAAGGGCAAATCTGCCCTGCCGGTCTGCGGAAGGAGACATCTGCCCTGCCTGTCTGACAAAGTTCAAATGTGCCCTGGCTGCCTGCAGAAAAGGAAATCTGCCCTGCCTGTCTGGGAAAAAAAGTAAATCTGTCCTGCCTGTCTGGCAAAGGGCAAATCTGCCCTGTCAGTCTGTGGAAAGAGAAATCGTCCCAGCCTTTCTGCTAAAGGCAAACCTGCCATGTTGGTCTAGGGAAAGACTGCATGCGAAAAGGCAAATCTGCCCTGTTGCCTGTCTGCCTGGGAAAGGGGAAACTGCCCTGTCTGGGAGTGACACTGTTACTTACTTGACACGACAGTAACAGATTTCTACAGTGTCACACTGCTATACATTCATCTCTTTTCCCAGGCCTGAGGCAGCTCTCTTCCCTAACAAAGGCAGACACCCTTTTCACAAAGCGAGGGTAAAGGCAGGCAGGTGTTCAATTTTGCACTTTTGCAGGCAGGTCACAAAAAACCTTTAGCAATTCCCTCTGGGAAGCAGGGTGGATATTCTGTTTATAAATAGGTGGGCGAGGAATCTCATTGGTAGAGCTGGTACCACCCTAGCATCCCCGGGACCCTATTTCAATCGGGTTATGGCCACTCTTGTAGGCCGCGGGGGCAGTGGATTATTTTCACAGCCAGTGAAAGACTTTCGAATGCAAATTCAGGAAGAGAGTCCCTGCTAGGCCCCCAGAGGAAGGTAGAGGTATCTTTTGCTTTCACACACAGGCAGGGTCAGGCATTTATCGTCTTTCACGGGTGGATAGGGGCAGGGCAACTACTGCTTTTGCAGGCCCGACGGGTCACATATTCCTTTAGCAGGCAGGGGTTATAGCAGACTGCTGGAGGAGATGGGTTAGGGGCGAGAGGCAGACATTCCCCTCGCAGGAAGGGGCAGTAATAGGGACAGTGACTTCTAGAATTGTAGGAAGGGTGATAGGCGCAGATACCTCTACGACAGGCAGGGCCTGTGGCAGAATTTCTCATTTATAGTAGGCAGGTATTGGTATAGATGGGAGATACTCCTGTAACAGGTAGGGTCAGTGGTAGATTCTCATTTCTAGAAGGGCGGGGTTAGTGACAGGTGAAAATACCCCTGTGACAGGTAGGGTCAGTGGTAGATTCTCATTCCTAGAAGAGCGGGGTTAGTGACAGGTGACAGATACCCCTGTGACAGGCAGGGGCAGTGGCAGAATATATCGTTTATAGAAGGGCGAGGATAGGAGGTGAAGTGTCAGAATTGCTCTCTCACAGACAGCTAGAGCAGAGGTTCTCCGAGGCGGCAGTCTCCCTCTGACAGGGATGGGCGCGAGGGGGAACATGTCCCTCAACCAGAGACGTCCAGTGCAGACATTCTCCAGGTACCAGATTCCCTTAGGTATGGAAAGGGACAAACAGCAGCTACCCCTCTGTGGTAGAGATTGTCCACTCTGGCAGTTTCCATGGGACAGAGAGAGACTGGCGACGGACACGTATCCCTTTCACTGTCAGCTGCATCCTGCAGGCGCGCCTAAAATATATCCCACGTACAGGGAGTGACGTGGAGCAGATATGCCTTTCACAGTGGGTTCCATCGAGGGTACATAACCCTCCCTGACAGCCGGTGCACAGATTCACGCAGTCAGGCAGCTCCCTGCGGGAGGGACAGGGGCGAGGGAAACATATCACTTCCTCACACAGCCAAGCCTGACTTTCCCCAGGCAGGCAGCCAGCAGACACGGGGGCATAGTGCCCACATCGCCATTCACTCCCGCCCGCTTGTACATATACACAATTCCCACCCATATGAAACTCTGGAGACATATTTGTGGGAAAGAACTGCTGCAGGTTTATTTCATACAACACACGTATGACGTTTTATGGTGGGTCATCTTACGGGCGATCCAAAGCAGGCAGCCCCTCGCTGTCCCGCATGCCTAAGGAGCCATCTTGCACGGCGAGTCGATGCTCTGACGGTGCAGCACATTACCAACTTCGTTATACTCCCGCCCCCCCTGTCAGGGCGGAGCGGTGTGGCACACCCCCGGTCGGTTCAGGCCCCCCGACCGCCCGAAGGACTAACAGGGCGCCGTCGCGGTTTCCCGGAACCTCCTTCGGCTCCTGGTCCTTGGCTCAGGCACCCTTACTGTGCCAGGCAGAGGTACCCTTACTGTACCCTTCTGCCGCAGAGGTACCCTTACTGTACCCGTCTGCTTCCAGATTGCCCTGTAACTCCGCCTGCAACACAAAGAAGGACATTACAACATTCAATACCTTGCGCCGCCGCTCAAGCTGCTGGGTCAGGGTTCAGGGTGGGAACAGCGCTTGAGCCGCGGGTAAACAGGAAAGGAAAGAGGCCGAGCTTCGGCCACAGCGGTAAATATAGCGGAGTCGCCCCTCCCACAGGTAGGCCCTCAACCAGGCCGGTGAGAGGTAGACGCGGGGAGGGGCGCCCCATAGGTGTGGCTGGAGCTAGCCGGGTGGGACTAAAGCGCTGACCCGCCCATGCTCCCCTGCGGGTCACGCGGTCAGCGGCATAGTGCCCACACCGCCATTCACTCCCGCCCGCTTGTACATATACACAATTCCCACCCAAATGAAACTCTGGAGACATATTTGTGGGAAAGAACTGCTGCAGGTTTATTTCATACAACACACGTATGACGTTTTATGGTGGGTCATCTTACGGGCGATCCAAAGCAGGCAGCCCCTCGCTGTCCCGCATGCCTAAGGAGCCATCTTGCACGAGAGTCGATGCTCTGACGGTGCAGCACATTACCAACTTTGTTATACTCCGGCCCCCCCTGTCAGGGCGGAGCGGTGTGGCACACCCCTGGTCAGTTCAGGCCCCCGACCGCCCAAAGGACTAACAGGGCGCCGTCGTGGTTTTCCGGAACCTCCTTCGGCTCCTGGTCCTTGGCTCAGGCACCCTTGCTGTGCCGAGTCAGAGGTACCCTTACTGTACCCTTCTGCCGCAGAGGTACCCTTACTGTACCCGTCTGCTTCCAGATCGCCCTGTACTCTGCCACAGCTCTGGAGGAGCCCCCCGTCGATGACAGAGAGATTATGAAAATCGTGTAGACATTCACATTGAAGACGAAGACCCGCAAAGTTCTCGTTGCTTGATAGTGTTTAGCTCGCAAGCATGAAATTATTGCACCCCCTTAGTACACTTTCCAGCGGCAGACTGAAACATGTAGATGAACCTTTTCTGCTAAGCACAGGAAGAGTGCAAGGCGCTTGAGAAATTATCTTTAACAGGAATTAATACGCATTGGAAGACAGTGTTTGGACATATGTTATCTGTCACCACCTGTAAAATTAAGCGAGCTATTACCCAGAGACACATGGTGCAGGGCTAACCTGCTGTCAGCAAAGGGGATCGAACTGTGAACCCTGTGAACCGGAGTCAGGCACCCCAGCCGCTGCGCCACTATCCTGCTTACCCCAAATATTTGTAGATGTGCCACCCCTTGCCTACGATTAGAAGATCCCCGATCGGGCCGTGACCGTGAGAGAGGGGTACTAGACGACAGCGGAGAGTCTAGGACTCTGACGCGTGCACACATGGGTGCTCAACGCCCAGAATGGTTCAAGCACATGAGGGGGGGGGGGGGGCAGCCGCAATATCCGGACAAGGATGGTTGGTCGAACGAGCCCGCACGGGGGGACCCACATCACCAGCCCCCTTTCAACCGATCCTTCACGGACCACGGCCCAACCATGAGATGGCCGAGCACCCCGCGCCAAGAGGTAACAGGAGCAAGGCGTACAACTTTACCCCAGTTGGAGCCCACCCCGCAGCCCCCCAGCCCCCGTCGCTCCTCCGCTACTCCGACCTGGATGGTATCGCCGGACCCCTGCCCCCTCAGCGGCCCGCAGCTGTGCCGGCCGCTACCCTATGTTCGACCTCCCACATGGAGGGACAAAGCAGAGGGGGAGGGGGGTGGGGGAGAAGGCACGAAGATCCTCAATCACCGAGGTGGAGGCTATGGCCGGACAATGTGAGTCCCCGCATGGCCACCACGCGCGTGCAGCGACCCGCCCCCAAGGGGGACCACCCGGGGCCCAGGCAGGGACCGGGAAGCAACAACACATACCCCTCGAAAGCGCGACAGGAGGTCGGCTGGAGGGGCTCCCAAGACGACTCTTGCACCCCCACCTCCACAGCGGCCCGTCGCTAAGCGGGCCGCCCGGCCTGCCTCAACCTCCAGAAAAGAGGGAGTAGGCCGGTGAGTTCAGGACTTTGGCTGGTACCCCCCACCAGCCAAAGTCCTGAACTCACCGGCAGTAGAGTCCAAACAAGAGTGGCCCGAGATCCGACGCGCGACGTCCGAGCGGCAAACAGCGCTTGAGCCGTGGGTAAACAGGGAAGGAAAGAGGCCGAGCCTTGGCCACCGCGGTAAATATAGCGGGGTCGCCCCTCCCCTGTGACAGGCAGGGGCAGTGGCAGAATATATCGTTTCTAGAAGGAAGGGGATAGGGGGTGAAGTGTCAGAATTGCTCGCTCACAGACAGCTAGAGCAGAGGTTCTCCGAGGCGGCAGTCTCCCTCTGACAGGGATGGGCGCGAGGGGGAACATGTCCCTCCCCAGAGACGTCCAGTGCAGACATTCTCCAGGTACCAGATTCCCCTAGGTATGGAAAGGGACTAACAGCAGCTACCCCTCTGTGGTAGAGATTGTCCACTCTGGCAGTTTCCTTGGGACAGAGAGAGACAGGCGACGGACACGTATCCCTTTCACTGTCAGCTGCATCCTGCAGGCGCGCCTAAAATATATCCCTCGTACAGGGAGTGACGCGGAGCAGATATGCCTTTCACAGTGGGTTCCACCAAGGGTACATAACCCTCCCTGACAGCTGGTGCACAGATTCACGCAGTCAGGCAGCTCCCTGCGGGAGGGACAGGGGCGAGGGAAACATATCACTTCCTCACACAGCCAAGCCTGACTTTCCCCAGGCAGGCAGCCAAAAGACACGGGGGCAGTCTCTGCTCCATGCCAGTCTGTCTGTACTGCGCAGCGCGACCCCCAATGCGCTTGCGCTGTCTCCAGACTCCACCCTAAGGGTGACTGACTGTACCACAGCGCGCAGCCTGAGAGTAGACGTCACTGCGCGCTACGCATCACGGTGGACACGGTCCCGGACGGTGCGTGGAGCACCAGCAGCTGCATGTTCTTTGCTCGGTCACGCCTCAGGGTCCAAATCGGCCCCAGCAACACAATACCTGGCACACTTAGGGCAGGAAAGCCTCAGATCTCTGTACTGGGGTGAATTTGACATTTTTCTGCATTCTGTCCATCAACTCTTGTTTTTACATTTGTCACCCTTAGTGGGGCGGGTATGCTCAGACTTCAGTCCCGTGCTCTCCACACCACTGGAATCGAGCTATCCTGGCTGATGAGGGCTGAAAGCCTGAAACCGGTCCTAGGATGCTTGTTTCCAGTCCAGGGAGGACCTGGCTTGGCAGTTCGGGCTGGACTGTTCCCTTGGGGCACAGGGTCAAGACTGATTTGCATATGGCTGGCATCAAACTGGAATGGCATGGTGAGCAAAAAAACGATGGATTTAGGCCTTGGATCTCTGTACTGGGTAATGTATGACATTGTTATGCATTCTGTCCATCAACTGTTGTTTTTGCATTACATCTCACAATGGCACTCAGATATGAGATGCTAGTAACAAAGTCTATCTGAGCAGATCTTCCTGACCACTTCTCTCACCAAACAGGCCTGCTCAGGACCATGAGTTGGAAACAAAATATCAGACTGGACAACCCAGTACAGTAACCATATAAATATATTATCATCATATGAAATATCACAAAAAGACCTGCACAGTTGCTCAAAGCTGCGCACATACCAAAAAAACGTGAAGTGCATAATTCTCTCAACCTAATATAAACGTACTTTGACTTGTACTTAAGTGGTTGTCTATTTAGTTGCTTTTATACTATCGCCCAACTTCCTCCGATGTGTCTGTAAAACTTACCTTTTGCCCTGAAGGTTTGTCCTGAATTTGTACCGTCTGTCCTGAATTTTTTTTTTTAAATATATTTTTATTGAAAGAAGAAAAACAAGAGGAATATTACACATATCAGGTGTCATACAGTAAATACATTGTAACGGTGAGTAGGCGAATAAGCCAATATGGTATAATCAATGCACAGGAGAGTGGAACGTCAACATGAATATGTATATGAAAACAATACGGTCCACAACCCCGTTAAGCTGACGCCAGCAGAGTCCGTCCACCCCACGATTCAGGATAATTGAGACCAGAGCAGGCACCCAGATTATGCGAAAAAGATCGACTCAGGATATGCCCACCTCTCGTAAAAAGGGAAAAAGAAAGAAAAGGCCATAGAACTAAAACAAGGACAAAATAAAAAAGGAAAGGAATGATAAGTCAATCCGATTGTCCCTGGGGAAATTATCTTGGAATATAAAATCAGCTGTGTCCATCTTGGGCGGTATCGGCATTAAGTATGATGAGTTTTTGATAGTTACTGGCTCGCTAGCTGTTGTTCGGTAGCCGACAGAAAACACCAGATCTGGGTTCCAGTCGGGGTCCTCTGTCTCAGGCATGCCCTGCTTCGCGGGTAACACAACGTGTTACAAATCTATTGAAGGGTCGTAGTTCGGTCCCAGATGCATATTCTCGGCTGTTACGACCATTTTGTGGATGATAGCGGTGACCTGCGAGTGAAGCGCCCCAATGGCGGCCATTACGGTCTGCAACGACGGCATACATTCCACCGCTCCATATCGTCTCGCCAAGCGACAGATCAGATCTTTAACCCCGGAGGTCGACTACTCAGGGGTAACAGGCACAAACGGGTCCGACGTTTACGGGGGGCACCCGTCTTTCTCGCGGTTTAGACACCGTCTCTGCCAGCGAGGACCCACGCCCGTCGACCCCGGGGGCTCAGCAGGGCCTTCGGGTAACGGACTCCCATCCACAGCAACCGGTGCGTCCCATCGCTGTGTCCTTAATATCAACCTGGCCACCGTACCACCATCCAAACCGGTCAGGATATTCTCCACTTCGGGAGACCGGACGCCGCCCAAGTCCAGCAGCCGATGTTGTTCAACTCCAACCCGGATGGGTTAGAAATCGAGGCCCCGGCTTCCACACTGAATTAGGCCAAGAATGAAAACACAGCATAACTTCATCATTCGAGAAGATGGAAATCTCGGGAGAACACCTTTAAGCTCAGCAACACTTCAGCCACACGGGAGTCTGGTGCGAATACAGGATTGATATCAGGATTTATAAGCTGCTGGCGGAGGTCGGCGGAGCCGGGAGCTTACGCGGCCATCTTGGTTGCTAGCGTAGCTCCTCCCTCTGTCCTGAATTTTTGTCCTGAATTTTGACCCTGTGTCCTGAATTTTTACACTTACCATCTTGAATTTGAACCCATGCCGGTTGGTCACCCTAGTCATCGTCCACCTCATGCCATTGGCCGGGTTTCGACCGTTACGACAGCTAGAGCTCGGCCGATGAGCGAGACGCCACTCAGCATCGAGGGAGGTTGCTTTCGTGCTGCTCTCCCCAAGGCTGATTCAAGAAATTAACTTTTTACTGTTACCTCGTTTGTTCTGTCTTTCATCAATCAATCAATCAATCAATCAATCAATCAATCAATCAATCATATCATTTGTAAAGCGCACTACTCATCCGTGAGGGTCTCAAGGCGCTGGGGTGGGGAATGATGCTACTGCTCGAAAAGCCAGGTCTTGAGGAGTTTTCTGAAGGTCAGCAGGTCTTGGGTCTGCCGTGGGTGGATGGGGAGGGTGTTCCAGGTCTTTGCGGCTGAGGTTGCTCTTCGGAAGCTGGGGACTGTAGCGAGGGCAAGGTCGGCGGAGCTGAGTCGTCTGTTGAGGTACATTGGTCCGGTGTTGTGGAGTGCCTTGTGTGCGTGGGTGAGGAGCCTGAAGCTTATCCTCTTGTTGACCGGGGGCCAGTGCAGGTCTCTCAGGTAGGGTGTGATGTGGCTGCGGCGAGGGATGTCGAGGATCAGGTGTGCAGAGGCGTTCTGGATGCGTTGGAGCCGTCTCATGAGTTTGGCCGACGCTCCTGCATAGAGGGCGTTTCCATAGTCCAACCTACTGCTGACAAGAGCCTGGGTGACTGTTCTTCTCGTTTCAGTGGGGATCCACTTGTAGATCCTACGGAGCATGCAGAGGGTGTTGAAGCAGGAGGAAGAGACGGCGTTGACCTGTTTAGTCATGGAGAGGGTGGAGTCGAGGATGACCCCTTGGTTGCGTGCGTGGTCGGTGGGTGTTGGAGCGGTTCCCAATGCGGTCGGCCACCAGGAGTCGTCCCAGGCCGAAGGGTTGGATTCGTAGATGAGGACCTCCGTCTTGTCCGAGTTCAGCTTCAGTCGTCTGTTCCTCATCCATTCAGCAACGGTCTTCATTCCTTCGTGAAGGTTGGTTTTGGCGGTTTGGGGGTGCTTGGTGAGGGAGAGTATCAGCTGGGTGTCATCGGCGTAGGAGAGGATGTTGTGGTCATGCCGATGGGCGACGTGGGCGAGCGGTGCCATGTAGATGTTAAACAGAGTTGGGCTGAGGGATGAGCCCTGGGGTACGCCGCAGATGATCTCGGTTTCTTTGGAGCGGAAGGGGGGAAGGCGGACGCTCTGTGTTCTGCCGGAGAGGAAGGAGGTGGTCCAGTCCAGGGCCTTCTCTTGGATCCCAATGTTGTGGAGGCGTGTTCATAGTGTGTGGTGACAAACCGTGTCGAAGGCGGTTGACAGGTCCAGGAGGATGAGGGCCGCCGTTTCTCCGTTGTCCAGCAGGGACTTGATGTCATCGGTGGCGGCGATGAGGGCTGTCTCGGTGCTGTGGTTGCTGCGGAACCCGGACTCGGAGGGGTCCAGGATGTTGTTCTCCTCGAGGTAGCGGGTCAATTGTTCGTTGATGGTCTTCTCGATGACCTTTGCCGGGAACCGGAGCAGGGAAATGGGCTGGAAGTTCTTGAGGTCCTTGGGGTCCGCCATGGGTTTCTTGAGTAAAGCGTTGATCTCGGCGTGCTTCCAGCTCTCCGGGAAGGTTGCTGTTTTGAAGGAAGTGTTGATGACTTTCCGGAGATGGGGTGTGATGGATTTCATTGCGGCAGTACGCTATTACATTTATTATTAAATCAACATAAAATGTTTACATTGGATCTGTTGCTCCTCCATACTCAGACACAGAACATTTTGATGAATGGCATAGATTTTGTGCATACCTGTTAAATCCCTGTCAGCTCCAGGCAGTGAAGGTGTATATGTAGGAAGGTGGATATCTGACTATGGTTGCCCCCAACTTTTTGCCTGGTGTTTTGCTGGTTTTTCGACTTAGTTGACCTGGGGCCCTGCTATTCAGGACCCCAGGCCCACAGCTCTCTCTGTAAAATGGATTCTATGTACTCTAGGTACATATCTAATTGGATACTGAGTCACCTTATCAGCCCCTGTACAGTGTACCTTAGGTACCCAGGGCATAGGTCCACCCAGGGCCTACCAGGGGCTGCAGCATGTATTATGCCACCCCTGGCTGGCCATCCAAATCTGACACAACTGGCTGATCAATCAGCTGGGGCAAGGTGGTGTAATCACCCTTTGCTGTAGATATAGTATCCCTATATCTAACCCTAAAATGGACACATATCCTCCTATCAGTCACTCCTATGGCAGGCCTTATCAATCCTGAAGGCAGAGTGCTTGGAATTATGTGAGATGGTGCTCTAGCATGAGCTGAGCCTGTCTGCAGCTTTCGGAACCAAGTCCTTTAGCTGTTTCCATGATAACGCTATACCATATACTCTTAAGTGCATTATAATCCTTGCGGTTATTGCCAACTTTGGTATAACATTATCAAAACAAGTCGAGTAAGGTGTCATGCGAATTAGAATACTACCCCCTCGCCAATTCTGGCGATGGGGGTAGCATTCCACCCTTCTAGAGGGACACGACATGTATGTAACTGTGAACCCCGGTTAAAGTTAACTCGAGCCTCAGCATCACAAAATGGATGCTGCCACCACAGACACAAATCTGACCTCCTGCTGCTGGGAGTCCTTCCAGCGAGGGAGGCTTGGACAAAGGGTTTCCTGCCTTGGGAGGTGCTAGCACCACCCCAGACAGGATTTTGTGTATTAGGTAGGACAGGGCTGAAAGGGATGAGACATGCCTGGGGCACACAAGGTGTCCCTGTGCATACTCCGGTCTAAACCAGTTACTGGGGCACTCCAGTCCCAGAGCTGGCGCAAGACCGGACAAAGGATAGGGGGTGTAACCACCCCCCTTCCTGGTCCCACCCAGAGGAGGGACCTAGTCGTAGTACAGCCCCCTTTAGCCGGAGAAAGGTTGGAGCTGGTCCCATTCCAAATTATATTATCCTGAACAACTTTACAAGAAGAAACTCTGGACTTCGACGTTCTGCTCCACAGAAGACTGAAGAAATCTCCCTTGTGGGCAAGGAGTGTCCACCCTGCACAAGCAGGCACCATCAGCGTCCAGCGGCTTCCCTTTGTCGTCTTCCTTCCCGGATCCAGACTTCAGAGCCCGACGAGACCCGGATTCCCAGACCTCTCCGACCTCTACCTACATCTGCAGCACAGCTGAGATCCGTGGGTGCGACGAGACACGTGGGACCGGCCATCTTGAAAGAAGCAGCACTTCGCTCCAGCACGACTTGAGAGGTATCCTCGTCCAAGTGCTTTGGGGACTGAGAAGCCCCGACCCCGAGCAGCTCCTGCACCGAAGACCAGCCCTCCAGCATCCACGAGATCTGCGTGGGGCCCTTCTGCCTGTGTGCTGCTTGACGCGTTGTCTGGTCACTTGCCGGCTGGCTGGTGACCTCCTAGACAACGAAACCCGACAACTTCACTGCTGGTCTGGTTGCTCCAGACTGGCCCTTGCTCCCCTCCAAAAGAGGAGCACCCCGGACCCTCCTGGTCCACTCCAGACGCCGTTTCCACTCACCGCGTGGGTTGCCTTTGCCAAGGCCTGTTGACTCCAAATCCGAAGCCGACACCGCCGACAGCGAGAGCCTGTGTGGGACAGCTCGTGCCTCCATCCTGGTTGTCGAAGACACCGCCTGGTCCACGTGGCTGCAGAGACAAGCGTCCACCTTCACCTGATCGCGACGACGACATCTGGTTCCACTCCTGGTTCCACTCCAGTCACTGGCTAGTGACTTTGAACATTGTCCCCTCTGCTTTCAGGTTCTTCTCTTCACTGATCCGCCCTTGGATCACACCGGACATCTTCCTCCTGACCGCCTGCAGCATCTTTTCCTCCAGGCTCCATAGACTTCAACGCCGGAACCTGACACGACTTGGTACCCATGCACCCGCAGCCCGTGGGTGAGGTAACACGAGCATTTCGGTGCTCAAGGGTAGCTTGACTCTCCTAGTGTCCAGTTCCACAGTCGTTTTAGTCCTACCTAGTCAGGGACGTCCGTACTGTCCATAGACGTTTGTACGCATCTCGCGTGTGAGTTCACACTCTGCACACGCGTTCCGTGGGCCTCCTATTACCTACCTCAAGTTAGTATAGCGTGGTCCCAGCGATCCTACAGCCTCTGGACAGCTCCATTCCTATTATTGACTTTCACATTCCACTTACTTAGTATATGGTTTGTCGTGCCCTAGGGCACCATTGTAAATTGTGCAACTTGAACGTATTTTTCTTAAGAGTCTGTCATGTGCTTAGCCCTCTGATCTCATAAAGAGTTCAGAGGTGTATGTTAGTTAATAAATACTTGTTTATTTTCATAACTTCCTGTGTGGTGTCCTTTCACTTGGTATTCAAGGGGTTATATGTGGTAAAACAGCTGGCTTCACATGCCAAAAGAGTTTAGCCTAAGACTGCTTTGTCCATGCTACCACTAGGATAGCTGGTCTATAAGGTTGACTTACAACCAATCACCATAAGGGTTGTTTGGACTGATACAAGGTGATCACTAGAACTAGTGAGCATCATATATCAGGCCAACTTCTCACAGTATCTACCTGCTATTGCATGCATTCCGGCGAGAAGAAGGAAATTACTTCAGAGTATGCTTGACAATTTACATAGGAAAGGCATCATTGAACCAATTGAGTCTTCCTTATGGCTTTCGCTAATTATGGTAGCGAGGAAGAAGCAAAATGAGATCAGAAAGTGTACTGATTTGAGGAGCGTGAATCAAGCAATCTGGTGGATGGTTATCCTCCACCCAAAATTTAAGAAATGATGTGCATATTATCAGGAGCCAATGTATTTTTCTAAGCTTGACTTAAGTTCTGCCTACCATCAGGTTGTTCTGGCTGAACAGTCAAGACATCTTACCAGTGGCATCACTAGGGGAGTGCAGGGGGGGGGTGCAGACCGCACCAGGTGACACCATCACATGGGGTGACACCAAAATGCAATACTGTCCGTCGATGTGATGTTTCAAAGAGTGATGTGGTATTTTACTTGTAGAAAGTGAGACCTTAGGGCAGCCAGTTGTTATTTATTTCCCCGGCTATTCAACAATTCGTCACAGCGCGACTAATAATCCGCGCCTCAAGCAACACGCTTTGCGGAGTTTTCAAACACCGAAACTGGAAGAGAAGTCCCGCTCGTTCTTAAATTCGTTCTCGGTAACTGGCCTCTAGAGGGCGCTATTGGCCTAACCAGTACAGATCAGCCGTTCAGGGTTGAAAGCTTCCCTCTGCGTTAGCATCAAGCCTGGCTTCCTCACCAGCGAAATTATTTATTATGTACCCAGCCACAAAATAATCTTCTGGGGTTGGAATGGAGTTTAGCAGTTCAAAGGCATTTCGTCTGTTTTGGCTTCTCACTGGCAATGAGAAAACTGAAGTGTTAACAGGACTCAAAAAGTTACTTTCTAAGCTATAGTTTGAAAAGAAAATCTACAACGGACCTACGGAGTGTACATTTGCATCAAACATTTGCTGAAAAAAACACAATTGCTGCGAACAACAGCTGCTTGTGCTCTGGTTCGCCACTGTAGCTAGGGAAAGGGGAGCCAATGCCTAAAAAAATAACTTACCTTCCATAGGTACAGTTGTGAGGGGGTGACACCATGAGTTTTACCTGCACTGGGTGACACCAACCCTAGTGATGCCACTGTATCTCACTGCCTTCATAACAGCTTAAGGTATGTACCAATTCTGCAGGATGCCTTTCGGTCCCGCTTCCGCTGCTGCGGTTTTTCAAAGCAATACAAAAGGGGATGATGGACGGAGCGTTTGAGCAAATCAAACACTCACCCCCAGTCAACTGATCTGGGTTTAATCCATCACCATTCTTTAGCTCACTCAGCCAACCCAGTTCAGACATGGCCATTTGCAAGTCAGTCTGACCCTGTGCCTCATGGGAACAGTCCAGCCCGAACTGCCAAGCTATGTCTTCCCTGGACCGGAAACAAGCATCCTGGGACCAGTTTTGGTTTCATAATCCTCATCAACCAGGCTATCTTGAATCCAGTGGCCAAGTGAGCAGGGGACTCACGTCTGAGCATACCCTGCCAACTTAGGGCGAACAAAGCGATACAAAAGGGGATGATGGACGGAGCGTTTGAGCAAATCAAACAGTCACCCTCAGTCAACTGATCTGGGTTTAATCCATCACCATTCTTTAGCTCACTCAGCCAACCCAGTTCAGACATGGCCATATGCTAATCAGTCTGACCCTGTGCCTCATGGGAACAGTCCAACCCGAACTGCCAAGCCATGTCTTCCCTGGACCGGAAACAAGCAGCCTGGGACCGGTTTCGGATTCATAATCCTCATCAGCCAGGCTATCTTGAATTCAGTGGCCAAGTGAGCAAGGGACTCACGTCTGAGCATACCCTGCCAACTTAGGGCGAACAAAGCGATACAAAAGGGGATGATGTGAAGGACTGGGCTATTCTAAGGCCCAGCGGTGCCAGGGGACAACACCTGAAACCTTCGTGGGTTACCTGTTCCGGCGTACAAATCACAGAGACACGGGACACTTCCTTCGACGTCAAAGATCAGCGTTTATTTACTGCAGGGATACAGAGATCACTAGAAGTACAACAGAGTGTAGGTTCTGAGAGTCTGCTTTGAATTGCAAAAGTGGATCGCTCCTTTTATACACATCTTTCGTCATTGCACATCATAACGAACAAAAGGTTACAACTCAGTTCCCACAGTAAGCTTCAAAAAGGTGGCGTTCATGTTCTCAGAAGCCCGGAACATAATTACAGTAACATCGCCGGTTCCCAACTGTAAAAGCTCGTTATCCCACCATTAGGCACATTCCACTCCAGTTGTAATCACTTTCCCTAACAGAAAGACCAGTAAGGGAGCACTCATTTATCGCCCACCAGGAACATGTCCAAGTTTCTCCCTATCCCTCCTAGAAATACTTGGCCCACATATACGGGCTAAAGAGGATTTCCTACTTCTAGGGGACTTTAACATACATACTGATCAGCCTGAACTATCTGACACCAAGAGCCTGTCTGCTGATCTGGCGACCATAGGCCTTACACAAAAAAACGAGGGTCCCACACATGAAGGCGGACACTGCATTGACCTGATATATACAAATTTTGACAACATATCTTGCAATAAACCGACACAACTAGATTGGACTGACCACTTTCTATTAGAGTTTAACATACTCAAAATCAACAAAGGTTCCAGCAAGAAATCCCTACCCCCTATAACGCGCAGACAGTGGCATAAACTTTCAATGGAGGCACTACAAAAGGTCTGGGAAAAACCCGACATCAAGGACACAGATGAAGTGGAACACAGTCTAACAACATTTCAGGATTCACTCACTGTAGCCATTGACAAAATTGCCCCCCTGAAAGCATTTAGGCAATTTCCCGTGGCTAAACAGGAAAAATGGTACACAGGGGCTCTTAGAATGGAGAAGCAAGAATGTAGGAGGATGGAGAAGAGGTGGAGAAAAATCCACTCGGAGGAAAACAGGAAGGCCCACCGTGTAGCACAAACAAACTACTATAAACATGTTAAAGCCGCTCGTAAAAATAGCATAGCCCAACAACTTACGGAAGCTGGCAATTCGCCTAAAGAGCTATATAGGATTCTTGAGACATTTGTCAAGCCTATGGCCTGTGTAAGCCCGGATGACTTCTCACAAAGTCTGTGTGAGGAAGTCTCCTTATATTTTGAAAACAAAATTGACTCCATCTACGGTAAGATCCTAGCGTCTCAAACAGAAAAAGGCACCCTGAATGCTCCTCTCCCCACTGAGAACACAAATTTCTCACTGACCACCTTTCCCCCTATTAATAGCAGAGAGCTATAAATATTAATGACCCACGTAAAATCTGGGTCTCCGGAGGACCTTATTCCTGCCAAAACCCTAGTCCCCCTGAGTACTTTGTTGGGCCCTCATATTCAAGACGTAATCAACCAGTCCTTAAAGAACGGACACGTGCCAACTGAGTGGAAGAGAGCGGTGGTGAACCCCATCCGTAAGAATGCTGCTCTCCCCTGGACGGAGCTTTCCAACCTCCGGCCCATCTCCCTCCTACCCTATCTTAGTAAGCTTGCCGAGAAACACGTCAACGCGCACCTGTCCAATTACATCGAGGCAGCGGGTGGCCTAGACCACTCTCAATCTGGTTTTAGGCCAAACCATAGCACAGAATCAGCTCTCCTGTCAGTGACTGATAACATCAGGATGTCACTTGACTGGGGGAGCTCAGTGATTCTGGTGCTATTGGATTTGTCTGCTGCCTTCGACACGGTGTCGCATAAAATTCTTCTCGGCCGCTTGAGGGAGGTGGGAATAAGAGGGACCGCCATGGCATGGCTAGAAAGCTTTCTTGCGGACCGTCAACAAGGTGTCAAATTGGGCTCCCACAAATCCATCTGTAGGGAGCTCACCAAGGGAGTGCCACAGGGCTCATGTTTAAGCCCCACGTTATTTAACGTGTACGTGGCCCCCTTGGCGGACATTATAAGATCTCACGGGTTCTCCCCAATCTCCTACGCTGATGACACCCAGTTGCTGTATCCCTTCCAAACCCTCACACCGACAGTTATACAATCTTTTCAAAATGGTATGAGAGCCGTGGCAGATTGGATGGCCCAGAACTTCCTCCAATGCAATGTGACCAAAACTGAAGTCATGTTGTTTGGAGGGGCCACCCTGCTATGGTCCCCCGACTGGTGGCCACTTGAGCTGGGACCTGTCCCCGTACCAAAACAGATTGTCAAAAACCTGGGAGTGCGCCTAGACCAAGCATTGATATTAAAAGATCATGTCAATCAAGTTGCTGGAACTTGTTTCCGAGTAATTGGGCTATTACGACGCATTTTCCCCTTCCTGCCTGACATCCACAGGAAGACGTTGGTACAAGCATTGGTCATCGGTCGGATGGACTACTGCAATGGACTCCTCATTTCTGCCAATCAAGAACAACTTGGCAGACTGCAGGTAGTACGAAACACCGCAGCTAGACTCATCTTGAATGCTTTTCCCCGAACTCCTTCACGCCCACTCCTCTCTCACCTTCACTGGCTCCCGGTGAGACAACGTGTCAACTTTAAAGTATGCTGTATAATGCATAAGTGTATTTATGGGTCTGGCCCTAAATACCTAAGAGACATATTCGTCCCTTACTCACCGGGACGTGTCCTGCGTTCCAGCAGCACTATGTTGCTGCAGGTGCCCAGAGTGACGAGAGCAAGACAGGGAGGACGGGCCCTCTCACTTAAAGGCCCCATGTTATGGAACTCTCTGCCTCCACAACTGAGACACACCCCTAATCTCCTCTCCTTTAGAAAGAAATTAAAAACATACCTCTTCACACAAGATCAATAATTTTTCCTGTTATCTGCGCAGTCTCATGTCCCAGGCTGTTTCCTAATACCTTACCAGAAGCTACGCGCGGAGATACCCCTTCGGGGCTGATTCAGGCGCGATACAAATATATAAATAAATAAATAAATAAACGAGCTAAGAGAAGAGACAGAAACAGGTGCAAGGAAGACAAAGACAGACAACAGATTGAAAAGAGTGCAGGGGCAATATCGGAAGCGTGATCACAAGATCAAAGGATTCGAGCCTAACGCATGCAAGGCTGAAACAATAGACCGGCACGGCAAGATGAGCCTCGAGCGGAGCCATCTGCCTTTGCCGTGTCATTTCCCTAGTCATAAAAACACACTCAAAGGGATATGCATCTTCCGCAAGAGTTTATGAATCCCCGGGTCATGAAGCGGACATTGTCCGTTCGCCGACTACGTGAGGGCAAGAAACAAGATGGATGCCGTATCTAAAATGGAACCTGAGGGTTCAGATGGAAAAACCCACAAATAAGACGAACCCTTCCGAGTAGTGTAGCGAAAATGCGTACACCTACTAAACTCGTCATTTGCGGTTCGTAGATACCAAACTCGTCCATATCCGAACATGCCCAAAACGTTGTTACGATTCTCACGGAACCTCAGACGCTCCTTTTGCCCTCATGTAGGCAAGCACTAGTCGATATCAGAATCGATTTCGATATTCATCAGATCGTTCAGTTGTTGCTGGAACATTATTCTATCCATCAATGTCTCTCTGGTAATAGATGGCCTTCTTATACACGTTGTAGCACAAAGGCCACATAAGGCAGGACCACACTGCACGCAAAGACAACACGTGAACAGAAACGTCACAACAACCCCTACAATCATCAGAATCTTCCAACCCCAAGTCGACATCAGACCCTAAAACCATCCTAGAAGCGTCCAATCACCTTCGTCCACGTGTATGGACTCGGAGATTTTATGCAACTTTGAGATGGCTTGATAAACAGTTGGAGCGTTATCAGGTATGAAAATACAGCAGCTCGAATGGATCACCTTGCACACACCACCTCTATCTGCGAGTACAACGTCTAGAACCATCCGGTTCTGTAACGTCATGAGTCTATCCGCCTGAAGCTCTGCTGTCAGGTTATCAAGAGCACTTGCAGTTATATTAGCAGTCGATTCTACCACACGAGTCAACTATCTCAGGTTCCTACTATTAACCATAGGTCCCCAAAAAGGCAGGAAACCCTTAAAGAAGTCTCCTGTTTCTTGACCGGCAGTATCCTCTTTGCTAATAACACCTCTCACAACTCTAGTCTTGTGATAGTCTGAGGCGACTGTAAAAGTCGGTGGCAAAAGATTCGCGATATAACAGGTGCCCGAGAAGTCACGAGGCAGCCACGTATAAGCGCGATCATAACACACAAAATAAGTACCCTTGGCAATCAGAAATACAGGGGAAGAGAGCATCGGTAAAACGTACGTCTCAGTACAAGCACTCTTTCCAAGCTGAGCTCTCGGATTTCGACCAAGACCTTGCAGGCAGAAATGACCAAGGTGGGGTACGATCCAGATCGGAGACGAGCTCTTAAGCTGTTTATCAACCACTAACATACTATACTCAGCCTCATTCAGATCCTTGTATGCTCGCACCTCTTCCTCTGGAATGAGCGATGCATCAAAAATATCTCTATCTAGATCAGCAATCGCTATCGCCAAAGACTTGTGGTACGGGCCGGGACCAAGGTCTGTAGAGCGTGGCTCTCGACGGGGGTAGGAATTTAGTGCACTACGGAACATGGTTTGGAATGCTCGAGCTGACCCCTGGGAGCTGTAAGGAAGAACCAAATACGGAATACCCTTATCCATGGTATGGGGCATTAACCCACACACCCAACAGTTGGTAGTATTCATCACCAACTGATGCTGATGTAGAAGTCGGACAAAGGAATTGTTCATAAATTCCGCACATCTAACCTGTTCATGTTGAGGTAGAAGATGAAAGGAATGTGGAGAAATAGTGGGAGCAGAATTCAGATCGCGAGAAGGGGAGGTAGGTGAAGTGGAAGACAATAACGACTGAATCCCAAAATACACTCCACCCACCAGTAGCATAGAAACAGTTAGGAACAACATAAAAACCTGAAACAAAAAACATTTTGTTCGCAAAATCTTATGCAATTTGGATCTTTGCGCCGACATCCTTTCTACTTCCGACAGCTTAGAGAACTCCATCCTCTAAAGACCGTCCGTAACGTTCTTGACGCACCTTGTTCTGAGTAGCGATTATCAATTCCCGGGAGTTCCCAGAAACCGACAAAAGTAACCGACCTAGTGTCAGAAACCTGCTAAACAGAAATAGGTACCCGCACGGCCCTACGGCCAACCCAGATGGTATGTTTTAATCAATGCAACATTCAATTTAATATAAGTCTCCTAGCTGCACAGAAGAGGAACACACGTGATATATGAAAAGAACTCGAAATCAGAAAAAAAATGCAATTGTCCACAATGTTCATTGCAACAATGAAGGGGGGTAATGTGAAGTCAAAAACAAAAAGGAATTTTTATTAGTCCTTGTCACGCGACCGAAGAAAATATCGACTTTTTCCAGGTCGAGTTTGCTCTTCAAACAACGGTTCAGATGGCAAAACAATGTTCGATTGTTCAGGTGACAGGTCAGAACTCGAATTCTCCAATGCTGAAGATGAAGGTACAGTTCCAGACGATTCAACAGGTGTATCTGACTGAACTAAATCATTCTCTACAAGTTGAGCATCACTAAATGGCACGTAATGTGAAATGGTACTGGTCTCAGTTGGGGCAAATCCTTTCTTGATCCAGTTGTCTGCTGGCAAAGGAAGTGGGACTTTCTTCGTATGGGTGGCATGCACCCAATGTTTCCTGCCATCCAACCGAACTGCAGTCCTCGTTGCCAGCAAGACTTGGTAGGGTACCACAAACCTTGGCTCAAGATTACGTTTTCTCCCAAAGTTTCGGGTTACCACCCAGTCTCCAGGTTGGAGCCGATGACCAGGTCCCTCTGTTTGTGCCGGTAGAGCTTCAAAAACCTGTTGATGAATCAAACTCAATTTAGCAGTCAGATCGTAAAGATAGTCAATCAACATTGGATATTCAAGACTGTCGAATTCCTTAGGCCTTGGAACTCCCCAAATGTTCGCAGGACGGCCGAACACAATCTCATATGGGCTAAGCCCTACTCAAGAGTGCACAGTCGCCCTGGTTGATAAGAGAGCTAAAGGCAATGCGTCAGGCCATGATAAACCAGTCGTGGCTTGAATTTTGGCAAGTTTCAATTTCAGAGTACCATTGTACCCTTCCACTAAACCCGCCGACTGGGGATGATTAGCACTATGAAATTTTTGATGTATTTCCAGGCCCTTACACACACTCTTCATCACACTTCCCACAAACTAACTTCCATTATCCGACCATACAATCCGTGGCATGCTATACCTGGGAAAATATTCCTTGAGTAGAACTTTTGCTGTGGACAAAGCAGTATTATCCTTAAGAGGGTAGGCCTCAATCCATCTGGAGAACGCGCAAACCACAACCAAGACATATTTCAGGTTATTGCATCTCTCCATATGGATGAAGTCCAACTGGATAACTTCAAAGGGACATGTAGGAGGAGCAAAATGACCAGGTGGAGTGGGGGTGCCCTTGCCAGGATTATACATCAAACATACCATACAGTTCTGAACCACTCTCTCAGCACATTTAGCAATCCCATCATTCTTCCATACTGGAGACAACAACTTACATATACTTTTCGCGCTAATATGTGACATGCCGTGGGCCATGGTAACAACGGCAAGCACATATGCATCCGGTAACATCCACCTCTGGTATTCTGACAAATCGACCCAACATCCATGCGCATCTAACTTCCCCGTGCTTTCTTTCCACTTAGTCTTTTCAGTCTCGGTAGCCTCATTCTGAATCGCTTTTACACTCTCAACTGTGTCCTCACACATACCAGTCTCCGCCGGCCATCTTACTGAACTCGTAACATACATTCGACTTGTCAGGTTCTTGGCCGTTTGCTTAGCAATCTCGTCTGCAAACGCGTTACCACGACCCACATCATTCGTAACCTTTCGATGCGCACTGCATTTAATGATTGCCACCTGCTTAGGCAATGTAAGTGCATCCAAAAGATCGTTCACGAGCTGTCCGTGTTGGATCTTCGTGCCATGCGACGTCATAAATCCTCGTTCTCTCCACAATCGACCAAAGCTATGGGCCACGCCAAATGCATACTGACTGTCGGTAAACACATTCACTCGCTTCCCTTTAGACAAAACACACGCTCTCGTTAACGCAATCAGCTCTGCCGCTTGCGCCGAATTCTGACTCAATCTCGCAGTTTCCACAACCGTACTCAACGTCACTACAGCATACGCAGTCGTCACATCACCATTCGGCAACTTGAAACATGAACCATCAACATACAAAGTACCATCGGGATCTACCAATGGAGTGTTTTTCAGGTCTATACGACCCTTCGTCTCTTCTTCAGTTCTTAAGTAACAGTCATGTGGTGCTACATCACCTGATTCCATATTAATCGGCAACAATGTCGCTGGATTCAGCACATTACAACGTTTTATCTGTATGTGGCTTGCCAAAAGTGTCTACTCATAACCAGACAACCTTGCGCTCGTCAAGTGTTGAGTCTTTGTTCGATTCAAGAGAGTGTCAACTGCATGCGGTACCATCACTCAAAGCATATTATCCATGACCAGACCTGCGGACTGTCGAATGGACACCGCAGCTGCCGCTGTCGCTCTTAAACAACTCGGCAATGCTCTAGCTACTGGGTCTAAGGTCGAGGAAAAATATGCACATGGACGCTGTTTATCGTCAAATTGTTGCGTCAAGACACTCAACGCACAACCTTCTCTCTCGTGAACGTATAGTGTAAACGGCTTACTGTAGTCAGGAGTACCTAACACAGGAGCCGAACACAACGCATCACGCAATTCAGAAAAACTTTTCTGACACTCTTCAGTTCATGGCAAAGGAGTCGGAACATCCTTGCACGTGAGAGCTAACAATGGCTTCGCTAAAAATGACAAGTTTGGAATCCATTGTCTGCAGTATGACGTGATACCTAGAAAGGGACGCACATCTCTCTGAGTTGTTGGCACAGTCATTCGAGCAATCGCTGCAATTCTTTCTGGGGTCAACCTTCTTCCCTCCTTTGACAATAAGTGACTTAAATAGGTTACTTCTTGACAACAATACTGTAGCTTAGAAGGTGACACCTTGTGATGTAAGTCACGTAAATGCTTTAACAGCGATATTGTAGCAGTTTTGCAAATGTGCTCAGTGTCGGCAGCCACTAACAGATCGTCAACATATTGAATCAAGGCCGCACCAGCTGGTAACACAAATGCGTCTAGTTGACTCTTAAGGGCTTGACTGTAGATCGATGGACTCTCACAGTAGCCCTGTGGTGCGCGTTTAAACCTAAAACTGCGACCTCCTAATGAGAAACCAAATAGATCTCTGCTTTCCTCAGCAATCGGAATGCTAAAGAAAGCATTCTTTAAATCGATCACCAAGAACCAGGAGGCAGAGGCTGGAATCAGGGTCAGCAAAGCTGTAATGTCAGGCACCACTGGAAACTGCGGGATCACAATTTTATTTACTTCTCTCAAATCAATGACAAAACGGTACACAGGAGGCTTGGATGGGTCAGTTCGTTTCAGAATAGGTAACACCGGACTATTACACACATTTCCCCTAGTTTCTTCAATAACATCTTTCTTGATCAAGTCATAAATGATCGCTAATAGCGCTCGCTCGCAATCAAGAGAGATACGATACTGGGGAATACGTGGTAATCGCACATTTGATTTCAATTGAACTACATAAGGTGATAAGTCCAGCAGGCCCACATCATTGGGACCTGTTGCCCACAAAGACGCAGGAAGGGAACTCAATTCCGGTGGGAGCTTACCAGTTAACAAGTACATGGGCGAGATCACTCTCTGACCTAATGTAAGCTCCACTCCCGTAGGAGAGCAGTACAAAGTTGCATATAACCGCTTCAGCAAATCCAAACCCAAGAGATTCTCA
Source organism: Lissotriton vulgaris (assembly GCF_964263255.1). Taxonomy (NCBI): domain Eukaryota; kingdom Metazoa; phylum Chordata; class Amphibia; order Caudata; family Salamandridae; genus Lissotriton; species Lissotriton vulgaris. The sequence goes on along the minus strand of NW_028250850.1, from coordinate 7,023 downwards.
CCACAACCAGTAGTTAAAATCAAAGGAGCCTCTAGCTCACGCGGCCCGATCGTAAGAGACAAAGGGCTAGAAACTGGATTGCTAACCGGGGCACCAGAGAATCCAACGGAAACATTAGTTAAGCCAGACAAAGGTGCGCCAGGGAGTTTCGAATGCATGATGGATCTTTTTGCTGCACCAGTGTCCAACAGAAAAGGCTCAACTACGCCCGAGGTGGCAACTGCGACGTAAGGCCCTCTCTGATCAACCGGAACTGATACTACTCCCTCTCTTTGTCTATGGCTGTCCTAGTAATTGCCATCTGCACCAATCTCATGCTCAACATAATAGTCATCCACATGATACTGTGCAGATCTACCAGACGATGTATTTCGCTGATCAAAACAATTGTTCGTATCCGATGAAGGGGTAGAACGCTCATTTTGATTTTGAGAGGTGCCACGACCTCTACCTCGAGATGCCTGCTGAGGACCACTACGACCTCCTCGGGCCGAAACACCATTATTTCGGTCACGTAAAACAGGACAATGAAACTTCAAATGGCCCTCACCCCTACAATATGCACACTGATTATACCCAAGCATAGACCTGGATGCAGAAGAGTCAGAGCGTGACTGCATCCTAGAAGACTGCGCTTGCGGTCGATATTGCTGTTGTGAGTCATTTTGATTCGAGCGCGGAGGATATGCTTGCTGCAACAAGACCTTAGTCTTAAGCTCCTTCGTTTTCTTGTCTGCGCGATCATTCTCTTCTTTTTCCCTATTCTTATAGTATTGAGCCGTTGCTAATATGTGAGCAGTGGTTGAAACAGCCCATGCACTCTCAGAATTTTTCAATTTGTTGCATAACTCAGGCAACAAATTTAACACAAACTTATCGACAAACAGTCTCTGACCTCCCTCAGTGCTCATATCCTGACCACTATGATCGATAAATGCCTCCTCAAATCTAGTAAAGAAATCGGAGACACTCTCGTCTTTCTTTTGTTTGCAAGCAGACAATTTATCCCAATTTACCCTCATTGCTGGCATAAGTGTTTTCATAAGCGTAATGATTCTTTGGGGAAGATCCGTTATTAACTGTTCAGGCTTAGCCCCACCAACTTGCCGTCCATCAGCCGCTACAAGTGCAGGCCAATCACCACCTAACTCAGCTACATGATTCTCCTGACGAATTTTTGCCCAAATCGGTTGCGGTACAACATTACCGAACAGCATGTCAATATCAGCAAGGTTCATAATAGAAGCATCCACTAATTGGGACAACTCCTTATAATAACCTGCGGGATTCTTCCGCGGGTCAGGCGAAGATTGTTTCACCTGCAAAACTTCCGATCGTTTCCATGGGAGATGTATCCAAACTCTCTAGAAGTGTGGCGGAATCGCAGGATTAGCAGCAGCGTCACCTGGCATCCACACTGGGGGTACTTCTCGCATAGGATACTGTCCAGATTTCGCTTTCGGATCGTCGGAGTCGTCGTCAAACGACACTCAAGAAGGCACTGTAGTCCTAAAGGCTAACAAACGCTCTAAGGCACGTCGTACATCATCACCGACAATCATGCCGTTCGAAAACTGATTTTGAAGTTCAGTCATATCGGCTGGTACCTTATCTAACTCATCATTATCCCACTCTTCTCCCAAGGATTTGCACATTTCCTTGAACACGAATCTCTGTGTGTGCTCATTAAACTGAGAGAACGTATCGAAAACTATGCGCGAAGTGTACTTAGCAGGATGTCTAATCCACCTGCGCGCCATAGTTACTAACGTCGCACTCTCTCGTCCACCTGGAATTTGACTCCGTCTCTGAGTGATGTCAGAGACATCGGACCCAAGTATCGATCCGAAAAGTGGAGAATAGAGATTAGCAACAGTATTAGGGAAACGACTACGAACAGAAGGAGAAGAGGAGAGAAGTACAGGAGCAACAACATGAGGACTGAACGTAGGAGCAGTAGGAGTAGCCAAGACAGCAGGAGTGGTAGGAACAATAGACTGAGAAGGTACAGGCAAAGGAGCAGTAGGAAGAAGAGCAGGTAAAGGAACAGGGCCCACTTGAGGAACAAGAGGATTCAGAGGAACAGGACCAACGACAGGCTGACCATCAGCCGCCGGAACAACAAGTGGAGGAACAGGAGGAACTACAGGGGCTGCAGTACCCTGTACATAAGGAGGTGGTGATTTTAATAAATAGGATAACAAAGGATCCTCTTTCGATTCTTCTTCCTTTTTGCCAGAACTTGACGGTAAAACCAGATAACATTTATCCACAGCCATGCGATGCAGTCTGGTAGAAACTTCCTTTTCCTTTTCTGCTTTATCTCGCTGATACTGTTCTGCACCTTGCATCATCGTAATGATACCCTCTCTCTTATTTTTCTTAATCTGCTTGATTTCTTTCTGTTTGGCCTCCTTGCGACATAACCGAAAGGAATCAAACATTGCTGGCCTAGCTTTCTTTTTAAACAATTTTGCCTCGAGATTATCTAAAATCTCAGTTTCGAAACTACCATGGGGTGGCCAACTAAGGACACCATCATTTTTCGTATAACGGATCCAACATTCATTATATACAATAGGGCCCACTTCGTGTCGACTATAGAGCTCATAAATCGGAATTCCAACTGGAGGTATCGGACACGAGTCCTCCAACCGGGAATCCGTGCTGCAACATTTAAGGAAACCAAACAAAATACTATGGCCAGGCATCATGCACACTAACCGAGCTTAATACTTCAAGGGTTATCAAATTATGATATCCTCGCAAAAATACGAGACCCCCGGTTTTTGGCAATTGCAATCGTCAAATAAAAACCCAACAACTAAGAATCAACAACTAAGAACCACAAATGCAATGGAACCATGCAAACAACCAAGTTTCAACAACAACAACCAAGTTTACTTGGAGCGACCCACAAATACTTAACTGAGAGAACAATGGCGTCACCAGGAAGGCCCGTCTATCGTCTCGCCGTACAAAGGACTACGCCGGGCGCCAAAACAGGTCGACAGTCAGGGCATCAGTCCGTCGCAGCCGTCAGGAGGCGGGAATCTTCGCGGGAAAAATCTTCGGACCACTTATTTCGACAACAGGATCGATGAAGCGGGGTGCACCTTCCCTCGGAGATTTCACACAAAGTTCCTCGCGATCGTCAGGCTTTGGACCAGTACCGCTGATGTCTCCCCACGTTGGGCGCCAACTGAAGGACTGGGCTATTCTAAGGCCCAGCGGTGCCAGGGGACAACACCTGAAACCTTCGTGGGTTACCTGTTCCGGCGTACAAATCACAGAGACACGGGACACTTCCTTCGACATCAAAGATCAGCGTTTATTTACTGCAGGGATACAGAGATCGCTAGAAGTACAACAGAGTGTAGGTTCTGAGAGTCTGCTTCGAATTGCAAAAGTGGATCGCTCCTTTTATACACATCTTTCGTCATTGCACATCATAACGAACAAAAGGTTACAACTCAGTTCCCACAGTAAACTTCAAAAAGGTGGCGTTCATGTTCTCAGAAGCCCGGAACATAATTACAGTAACATCGCCGGTTCCCAACTGTAAAAGCTCGTTATCCCACCATTAGGCACATTCCACTCCAGTTGTAAACGAGCTAAGAGAAGAGACAGAAACAGGTGCAAGGAAGACAAAGACAGACAACAGATTGAAAAGAGTGCAGGGGCAATATCGGAAGTGTGATCACAAGATCAAAGGATTCGAGCCTAACGCATGCAAGGTGAAACAATAGACCGGCACGGCAAGATGAGCCTCGAGCGGAGCCATCTGCCTTTGCCGTGTCATTTCCCTAGTCATAAAGACACACTCAAAGGGATATGCATCTTCAGCAAGAGTTTATGAATCCCCGGGTCATGAAGCGGACATTGTCCGTTCGCCGACTACGTGAGGGCAAGAAACAAGATGGATGCCGTATCTAAAATGGAACCCGAGGGTTCAGATGGAAAAACCCACAAATAAGACGAACCCTTCCGAGTAGTGTAGCGAAAATGCGTACACCTACTAAACTCGTCATTTGCGGTTCGTAGATACCAAACTCGTCCATATCCGAACCTGCCCAAAACGTCGTTACGATTCTCACGGAACCTCAGATGGACGGAGCATTTGAGCAAATCAAACACTCACCCCCAGTCAACTGATCTGGGTTTAATCCATCACCATTCTTTAGCTCACTCAGCCACCCCAGTTCAGACATGGCCATATGCAAGTCAGTCTGACCCTGTGCCTCATGGGAACAGTCCAACCCGAACTGCCAAGCCATGTCTTCCCTGGACCGGAAACAAGCATCCTTGGACCGGTTTCGGTTTCATAATCCTCATCAGCCAGGCTATCTTGAATCCAGTGGCCAAGTGAGCAAGGGACTCACGTCTGAGCATACCCTGCCAACTTAGGGTGAACAAAGGGATACAAAAGGGGATGATGGACGGAGCGTTTGAGCAAATCAAAATCTCACCCCCAGTCAACTGTTCTGGGTTTAATCCATCACCATTCTTTAGCTCACTCAGCCACCCCAGTTCAGACATGGCCATATGCAAATCAGTCTGACCCTGTGCCTCGTGGGAACAGTCCAGCACGAACTGCCAAGCCATATGTCTTCCCTGGACCGGAAACAAGCATCCTTGGACCGGTTTCGGATTCATAATCCTCATCAGCCAGGCTATCTTGAATCCAGTGGCCAAGTGAGCAAGGGACTCACGTCTGAGCATACCCTACAAACTTAGGGCAAACAAAGCGATACAAAAGGGGATGATGGACGGAGCTTATGAGCAAATCAAACACTCACCCCCAGTCAACTGATCTGGGTTTAATCCATCACCATTCTTTAGCTCAGAACAGTGATGGATTAAACCCAGATCTGTTGACTGGGTGTGAGTGTTTGATTGGTTCAGTTGCTCCGTCCATCACCACCCACTTTTGTACCGCTTTGTTCGCCATAAGTTGGCAGGGTATGCTCAGACTTGAGTCCCTTGCTCACTTTGCCACTGGATTCAAGCAAGCGGGGCTGAAGACGGCTGAAATGCCAGAAACCGGTCCTCAGAAGCTTGTTTCCGGTCCAGGGAAGGCATAGCTTGGCAGTTCCGGCTGGACTGTTCCCATGAGGCACAGGGTCAGACTGATTTTCAAAAGTCCATGTCTGAACTGGGGTGGCAGAGTGGGCTAAAGAACGGTGATGGATTAAACCCAGATCTGTTGACTGGGTGTGAGTGTTTGATTGGTTCAGATGCTCCGTCCATCACCACCCCCTTTTGTACCGCTTTGTTTGCCATAAGTTGGCAGGATATGCTCAGACGTGAGTCCCTTGCTCACTTTGCCACTGGATTCAAGCAAGCCGGGCTGAAGACGGCTGAAATGCCAGAAACCGTTCCTCGGAATCTTATTTCCGGTCCAGGGAAGGCATGGCTTGGCAGTACGGGCTGGACTGTTCCCATGAGGCACAGGGTCAGACTGATTTGCAAAAGGCCATGTCTGAACTGGGGTGGCAGAGTGGCTTAAAGAACGGTGATGGATTAAACTCAGATCTGTTGACTGGGTGTGAGTGTTTGATTGGTTCAGATGCTCCGTCCATCACCACCCCCTTTTGTACCGCTTTGTTCGCCATAAGTTGGCAGGGTATGCTCAGACGTGAGTCCCTTGCTCACTTTGCCACTGGATTCAAGCAAGCCGGGTTGAAGACAGCTGAAATTCCAGAAACCGGTCCTCGGAAGCTTGTTTCCGGTCCAGGGAAGGCATGGCTTGGCAGTTCAGGCTGGACTGTTCCCATGAGGCACAGGATCAGACTGATTTTCAAAACACCATGTCTGAACTGGGGTGGCAGAGTGGGCTACAGAACGGTGATGGATTAAACCCAGATCTGTTGACTGGGTGTGAGTGTTTGATTGGTTCAGATGCTCCGTCCATCACCACCTCCTTTTGTACCGCTTTGTTTGCCATAAGTTGGCAGGGTATGCTCAGATGTGAGTCCCTTGCTCACTTTGCCACTGGATTCAAGCAAGCCGGGCTGAAGGCGGCTGAATTACCAGAAACCGGTCCTCAGAAGCTTGTTTCCGGTCCAGGGAAGGCATGGCTTGGCAGTTCGGGCTGGACTGTTCCCATGAGGCACAGGGTCAGACTGATTTGCAAAATGCCATGTCTGAACTTGGGTGGCAGAGTGGGCTAAACAACGGTGATGGATTAAACCCAGATCTGTTGACTGGTTGTGAGTGTTTGATTGGTTCAGATGCTCCGTCCATCACCACCCCCTTTTGTACCGCGGTTTTTCAAAGGGTCTTCGCTGAAGTTGTGAAGGGTTTGAATGGTGCTTTAGCATTTCAGGACAGTGTGTTAGTTTTTGGTAAAGATGACCTTGAACACCTCAATGCTGTTTTGTATGCTATGAATGTGAGAGGTCCTAAACTCAGGAAGGATAAGTGTGAGTTTGGTGTGACTCAGGTAGAATATTTGGATCATGTGATATTGGGCAAAGGTATTGGTCCCAGGCCTGGATTATTAGAAGCTATCGAAAAAGTATCTGTTCCCACAGATAAAGAACAGTTGAGAGCATGTTTAGGAAGGTGCATGTACTATTCACAGGTTTGTTCAAAAATCTTCACCCATTGTTGAACCTCCGTTGGCCATGCTAAAGAAAAATGTCAAGTTTGTGTGGATTGAGTTACAAATGTTTGCCTTTAACAAGATCAAAGTAAGTTTAGCCAATGCTCCCTTGTTGAGTCCATTTAGTCCTGGTGAAATGCTAACTATAACTGTAGATGCAAGTTCAGTTGGCCTCGGGCTGTGCTGTCTCAGGGTATGGGTGATTGTGCCTGCACTGTGGCTTTTGCCTCTCACACACTTGAGCCCACAGTACTCTGTCATTGAGCTTGAAATGCTTGATTGTATCTGGGCAGTTGAGCGTTTTAAAGCCTACATTTGGGGCACTAGATTTAAATTAAGATCAGATCACAAACCGTTGATTCCTATTTTAAATGGTACAAATGTTCACTCTTCTTGTGGCTCAGGTTGGATCAAGA
>NW_028250849.1:0-55519 GCF_964263255.1 Lissotriton vulgaris | reverse complement strand
ATGTAATATGTGACATCATCAGCAGTGGATTGCGGACGCGCGAGTTATAGTTAGCAGAACTAACTATAACGGAGGAATTTCAATGGTTTTGTACAAGTGAAATGTCCAACTTACTATAACACCCCTAAAACCTATGGTTTTTTCAGTGAATTGCGAAGTTTTTATATATATATATATATATATTCACTGAAAAACCATAGGTTTGACACCAGTTATAGTTAGCTGGAAATTTTACTGACATAAAACCAATGAAATTCCACGTTATAGTTAGCTGGACTCACTATAACTTGCGCGTGTAATGCACTGCTGATGACGTCATATATTACATCACTCATGACATGGTCAGTGACATCACTCATGACATCACTGATGAGACCATCCTTGTGACAGAGTGACTGACCTCCTTTCACTGTAAAGTAACCCTTGAAACACATATTCAAAAATAGAAACTAACATTTTCAAAAAAGTGGATATACCCATACCAGTTACAACAACCAATTCAGTAATTCCACCATCTATATACATATCCACTCATTCACCAACAGTTCTATATAGTCACTCATACATATACTCACTCATCATATGTAGTGATACATCTATACATCCTGTTACACACCGACACTCATCCAAAAGTTACTCATACACATACTCACACATGCAAATAAACTAATAAACATCCATTTATTTACATATATAGATATACACACATTACCACCTTACTTCTAAGGAAACTTACACATACTTACTCTCTTTAACAATCACTTATAGAAACGCATACTTATTTAAACAGGAACTCTTTCAATCTGTCACTCTCACATATACTCACTTATATATATCAATACTCACATATACTAGATTAAAACATATGTCGTTACTGATAAAGACAGTCGTGAGGACAATAATTTAAACATTTATTTTTCACTCGATCTTTACATATACATATATAAAACATGTACATTTTTCAGAAAGACACACATTCACTGGATGGTGTCATAAGTGATGTAATATGTGATGTTATCAGCAGTGCATTACACGCGCAAGTTATAGTGAGTCCAGCTAACTATAACGTGGAATTTCATTGGTTTTATGTCAATACAATTTCCAGCTAACTATAACTGGTGTCAAACCTATGGTTTTTTCAGTGAATTTCATAGGTTTTTCAAATGCTACTTCCTAACTATAACGTGTGTAAAACCTAGGGTTTTTTCAGTGAATTTCATAGGTTTTTCAAATGCTATTTCCTAACTATAACGTGTGTAAAACCTATGGTTTTTTCAGTGAATTTCATAGGTTTTTTGAATGCTAGTTCCTAAGTATGAAACATATAACTGAAATAAATATCGACATACCAATCTTACGTGCACAACCGAGTGCACGCACCCACCTATTTATTTCATGAAAGCTTTCCAATTTAAACCTAATGAATTTCTTCATAGACCAATGAAAGAACTTATAGTACGATAAGACACTGAACCTACGCTTTTTTTTTGTCATATAAACCTTTTAATTAAATGGAGCCGAATTTTTTTAAATCGTTCGGGCGTGACTGGTTGTACACACCTTAATATTTTTTTTAAAAAATATAAAAGGTTTTATAATTTATTTATTGTATACTTAAAACGACCTCTAAAAATATGTGAAATCCGTATGTGTTTGAATTCTCTTCTTTTCACGTTTTTAAACTTCAGTAAAGAACATCGCTACTTCCAAATCACCTTCGTAAATAGATAGTGTCACCGCCTACACGTCATGAGAAGCGCATATAAAGTCATGTGACTTGAAAACAAGACTTCCAATTGGTTCTTAGTAGTTTCTGTTCTGGAATTTACACGAAGCAGTCCACCCACTTTCCTCACAATCTTTTCTACTCTCAAGAGACAACAACGTCGAGCATCTTCCGGAAAACTTTGCTGAAATGGCTGCCCTTCCGCATTCATCTTCCGAATCTGAAGGAAATGAGCGACCACCGTTAAGAAGAAAAAAGGAATCTTTCATTTGGCAATTTTTTACTTATCCTGAAGATCAAAAGAAAGTGAATGCGCCAAAAGTAACCTGCACGATATGCAATTCGGAGCTCTCAAGGGGAAATCCAAATAGAAAATATTCCTTTTCTATACATACCATGCAGTGGCATGTTAAACAAAGGCACCCTGAGCATTATGCAAAAGCATCGACAAGAGCCCTGGCCATGCTATTACCATCAGAGGTGGCCAGCACATCTTCTGGTGGACGACCTGTATCTCCATCGAGTGCTGAGATGGACTTGAGACCATATCTTGCGAAGGTGAATATGAAATGCAACGAGTGTGGAGAAATTCTTTTATATGGAGAGCAGAGCCTCGTTCTTATTAAACTCAACATTGAAAGTCACAAATGCCCCAAGAAAAGATACATTTCTTCACTTCATTTTCATAGTATTACATACTGAGAAATGTAGTAGCAACTTTAAGAAATCAAAAGCATCATAACACTTGTTTCCCAAAATTTTTTTTAAAAAAAAGTTCTTTTCAGAACTAACTCTTTGTACGAAAACGAGCTCCAAGAGCATATTAGCTGATATTTTCTCGCCGCTTTCTTTTAGTGCGCGACCGGGTGCGCGCACCCACCTATCGCGTAGAAACAGCGAGACACGCATATGCAGTCATGTGACTTTAAAACAACACTTCCAATTGGTTCTTACTAGTTTCTATTCTGCAATTTACACGAAACACTCCACCCACTTCCCTGGAAAACCAGTTTATCGAAAAACTTTTAAAGCCTCCCCTTATGAAACATTCGACATCGTTCACATAGCAGTGTAGTAAATAGCACTAGATACACTCCGTCCCTTAATTATAAGAGACTTATTGCTATGTGAGAAAAACTTTTGTTTTCACGCGATAATGTGAAATGCTGAGCCTGTTACAGAATGTTCTTTCACATATATGTTACTGTTCTCCTTCGAGCACTAAAACCGTAGAAAATACCACCAATAGCGGTGATATTTTTTACACCGAGAACGGGCGATTTGTATCGCTTAGAGCCCTTGCTATTATAAAGTTTTATTTCCTAAGTCTCTGATCTCCAACTGTGCAACATGGCTCCCCTGTGTGTCGTAATGAGGTGCTAAGAGCAGCACGTACACTCTACTGTGATTAAGCATCCATAAATTCCGCGGACATGTCTACCCTGCTATCTGCAATTATAAACATCAAAAGGAGCTACGCTGCGCCCCTTGGAGAGGTCTCACTCCCACTGCTACAAAGACTTGGCAGTCGCCAAGATGCACAAGAACAGCGTCTCGGATCCATTGAACTTCAGTGACGGTCTCAATGAAAATAAGCACTAAACAATATTCAAGTATGTAGCAGTCCTTCTACTTGGTTACAGACTAAACATTTACCGCAGCGCTGCAGCGATTTCTTCCGCAAATAAACCTTGGTATTAATGAGGTTTAACGCAAATGCAGTAAAAATCGTTGCAAAGCATAAGTATCACAGAAAAGTCAGGATTATTCATGCATAGCGACCTAATGCTATTAGTCATGTTATCCACCTCCCATTGGATAACATGGCTAAGAACTGCTCAGGGCAGGTGTTAGCTTTTAGAAATATTCCCGCTTAGCGCAAATATCTCCAAAAGCTAGTAATAAGAGATAGCGATGTTAAAGACTATTTTCAGTCGCTAACATCTTGGCACGCCCACTTTGCATCTCATTAGATATAAATGCAACTGACATGCAAAGTGCGGCCCAAAATGTTCACTATCTTCTACTAAGTGTTGCTAACTGGTGTTAGCAGCAGCTAGGTAATAGAGAGATAATTTTATCTCTGCTTTCTTGACGTTTAAAGCCAAAAAAACACAGATAAACGCCCTTCATAATATACCTCTATATTCAAATTGAAGTAGGCGTAGGTCTTCACGCAGCAATCACATGCACAGTTTTGAAAGAACATGGCCCAGAAAGTCACTGAGTAAAATCTCATAAATTACAGTCAGCCACTTTCAATACGTATTACTTCAGAAGAACACTTCTTTATGATACAGGGCTCTAGAATGACACACATATCTCGTCTTTATAGAAACCCTTCAGGTTTTTTAACAGCTGTTAAATGCTTCCATACTCATCACAAAGCTGCTCCATCATGAGCATTGCCTCATCTGTCCTCAGGACGGACAACATTTGTGATGACATTGCCGCTGTGCATGCACAACACTAACATTGTGCTTCCTTAACACGTTCTATTCACTAAGCAGAACCATGACGGAACCACTCTATCATAAACACACCTGAACCATGGCTCATAAAAGGAGTAGCTCAATCATGACCATACAAGTCCCACTAAGCCCCCCAGGCCCCTAATCTTGAGGCAGAATTGGAACTGCAACACAGGATTTAAAGTCCTGCAAAGAACACCATGTAACATTTAATATCATATGCACCATTGTTTTCATATATCACTTTTGCTAAACTCACTCAGTGAAATGTCGCTCATTTTATTAAATAACTTTTAAAGCATACCTTCTAACAATGCACCCAATCCTATGTGGAAGTGTTCAATATAAAAGATGACATTGCTTTAAGAAGGATAGAGAAATAAATAACACAATGTTGTAAAAATTTCTTTATTATATATACTTACCTAATAAAAAGAAAAAAAAAGTAAATTTCTTATTAAAACGTAGCACCTGTGGAAAAAATTAAAAATAAGATTATAAAGTATATTATTTAAACACAATAGGAAACAATAAGAGAGATGCAAAGAAAACTGTCAGATATTATTAATTAAACTTACCTTATACATATAATATCTGTGGAGGAGAGTAAAAAAAAAATCTATTATAATACATATTTCTAAATGCAATGTAACAAAATAAGTAAACAACATATTAAATGATTTATTTTTGCTGTTCTCAGAATACATTGATTTTCACTATCAAGAGTGATTTCAATATTAATCATCATATAACAGCGGGGAAAAAAAAACCACAATCAAAATGATTGTGTTTAAAAAACCCATACAAAATCTGCATACATATTATAAATACTTGAAAAAAACATGTCTTAAATGTTTTCCTCAAATTCGCAATTTCTTGAGTAAGCACACTACATCTTCCTCAGTTACAACCTAATTAAAGTATACCACTTATTTTTTAAGATATCTCAACAAAGCCCCGTGTAGCAATCTCCTTTAAAAATATGTATTTGAAAGACACAGTTTCATCTCTCATACCTTTCCGCGTGGCCAAATTGTATAAGGTAACTCATTATCTTTTAAATACCTCTCCCAAACACTTGCGTCCATATAAGTTTCTAAATAATTCTCAAAAGTACTCATTTTCTTCTCTCATATTTTTCCACGTGGCCAAATACTATGAGTTAAGTAGTTTTTTTCTGAAATTATTTAATCTTAGTCTTATCTATTGTTTTCTGTACTTTCACAATGAAAATTTGAACCATATTTTATACCATCAAACATTAAGTAAATTTGTACCTGATGTTATCACTATGCAAAACACAAATTTCATTTATAGATTTGTACAACCTCATTTACATAATATTTATAAACTAGTAAGTTTCAGATCTTTATAGTATACATATTCCTACAGCAAATCATTCTACTGAAATTTGGGTTCCAAAAATAACAAATAAGAGTTACTTAAGGCAAAACTCAATTGGCTATCATTGCAAAGTGTCCAGCCACTAGCACACTTCAAATAAGCTGTATAATGTCCTGATGATGTAGAATGCCCTTCATGATAAATAATGGCTACAGTTACAAATGTTCTTCTAGAAATAGAAACTTGAGAAGCCACAAAATTTTTAATTAAAGTGGATAATTTACTCCCATCAGCTCTGCATCGTTGAAACATTAAAATTACATATTGTCCGTATCTATGGATAAATAAAGTTGATAACATTTCAGACTTGCATTGAGAACAGACCATGTTTTGATGCGCATCTTTAACTAGTTTATGAAAAGGCACTTCTTTGCAGTCTGGTAATGTCAAATATAAAAATCTTTCACTGGGTATCTCAGTACTACTTAAAAATGAGCAATTATCACACTTATGTTCCCATTTATAAGAAAGCCCAAAAAGACTATCAATATCTACACCTTCATCTTCCAAAGCTGTAAACATATACATAATAAATTCCTGACAATCTTGCTGAATATTCTGAGAAAACTGATTTACTCCTGCACATATGTGTAAAACATTCCTTAATTCCGAAACACTTCCTACTTCACTATCACCACTACTACACGTTTCAAATATAGAATTTAAAGAATGAAAAAAGGTATGCTCCTGATTTTCTATAATCTGTTCCTTACCATTTTGCAGAAAGAAAACAACAGTAACTACTACATTTGCATAGCAGTTGACACTACACCTATTTTCCAACATAAATCCAACAATCTCTTCAATACTAACAGTTTTGCTAGAGCTACCAACAACAGCTACATCTTTTTTTCGTCGTTTCTGGACTACTTCAGCACATTTGTCCTCATTTTTCCTTTTCTGACCAACTATACGCCTTTCAATTAAAGGATATTGAGGTAAACTTGGAGCATATTCTCTTCTTAATCTATTATACTCCTTCACACAATTTAAATCTGCACTAATCTTTGTCTCATCATAATCAATTAGATAAAGTCCACATAAAATTCTAACACGCGATAGAGCAACATACGCCATGCCCTCTTTGAATACAGTGTTTCCAATATTTACCAAAGCACAATCTACACTTAAACCTTGAGATTTATGTATAGTCACTGCATATGCCAAACAAATTGGAAATTGCTTACGACGGACATATAAGTCTTTCACAAGCAAAAAACGAGTTGAACATCGACTAATTTGTTGAACTTCCTCAATCCCATCAAATGTTATCCTCAAAAATTCAATCTCATCTCTATTGGTATAATTGACAAAACCAACAACATTACCCATTGCTCCATTTACCAATCCTCTTTCTACATGTAAATTTCTTCTTAAAATTATCCGACAATTAAAACATACATACAGATTTTTCTCTAAACCAGCAGTTTTAGATATAGTTTTTTGAAGAGAATCCAATTTTAATTTCAACTTTTCAGACAAAACAATAGTACTACCTTCATGCTCTATTCTATCTTTAGCTTCCAGTTTCTTAATTTCTTGATTTTCTAAATTCAACATTTTCTCATTAAAAACTGAACATTCTTTCAGAGTTGGCATCAAGCATATCACTGACTTATCTACTACCTCTTTACTATATATTCTCTCAGGAACATTATCTTCATTAGGAAACAGCTTGGAAAGTAATCGAGTTCGTAGAGTGTGATTCACATCTTCAGTTAATTTTCCAATCCTAATATCTTGAAGAATACTTCCATATTTAGTATCCTTTGCCTGTCGCATATTTTGAATCAGTTCAGTATATTTGAAATGTATTTACATTTCCAATACTGCCCAGGCACTTTCTGGTCTCCTCATGTGTAACAGTTTCAAATACAGGTTGTCCTTTCACAGGAGTCAGCTGCAGTAGATCTCCAAAAACTATGACATGTTTACCTCCAAATAACACATCATACTCTGTCTTAAGTGTCTGTTGCATTCTTAAATGCACAAAAGCAAGCATTAAATTGGAGACCATGCTTACTTCATCAATAATAAGAATTTTCATTTTTTTAAGGACTCTAGAAACTTCAAAACAAGCTTCTCCAGATAGCTTCTGATATGGTAATGTATTTTCATGTTCAACTGGCAGCATCAGCAAACGATGTAAAGTAACACCTTTTATATTATGTGCTGCCAATCCAGTTGGAGCAGTAACAACACACGACAGTGTTGACTGAGTTGTCTTCTGTAAATATGTAGTAATTCCTTTAATTAGGAAACTTTTACCAGTCCCAGCTTCTCCACTTACATATAATCGAATAGGCTCAAATGACATACATGAGCAATCTTTTCTCTCATGACGAAAGCCATGCTCAATGTGCTCTGTCACTTCATCATATATCTGTCTTTGCTCAACATTAAACTGCTTCTTTAATTCTTCTAAGTCGATTGCTTCCTCTTGACCTTGCTGCATTGCGCTTTCCACCTCATCCATGGCGGTGGCTGCTTCATTTTGAATAATTGGTTGTCCCAGTGGATCTTGACTTAATGATGCCGAACTTTGACTACCTTGTGAACTATCTCTAGCAATCTCTGCTGCAATTGTCACTTCTTGCTCTATTTCGTCATTCAACCTTTAGAGATAATTGCTGAAAACAGAACATTCAATACTACTTTTAGATGTGTTGAATGAATCTTCATAACTATCAAAGTCTCCAAGTAGTTCCTCTTCTCTACGCCATGGTTTAAAGAGTTGCAAAAGAGCAAAATAGTAAAATTCTCTTTTATCAGGTGTTTCGCAACTCAGTTTCCGATGATTTATCAAGTGTCCTTTTCTTTGTTTCACCAGACATCCTTCATGTCCAATTACAGCATGTACACCTTTATCAATATTCTCGGTAACATTTCTCTTAAAAGTATAATTTTGAAGTATTTCATACAGACAAATGTTTTCAAGCACAGTACTTCTATTTGGATAGTATGTATCCAATATATTTGTTTTCAAAATATCTGTACTGTTTGGTTCTTTCTGGGCTAAGTACTCAATTTCTTGCACAGATTTCAGAACACGGTTTCGTGTTTCTGCTAGGCCCAAACTCACCCAGAGAATAGTCCTTGATTTCGCATAAAGACTTGCTGATGATAATCTGTCGCAACATTCATATGCTCCAATTTCTCGATGAGACAGCATCTTCAAACTGTACGTATATAATTTCTTGCTCAGGCTCTTTTCATGAGAAATGTCTTCCCACATCTCCTTCAGTTCCGTCTTTTCAGATTTCGTGATGTAAGACGTTACATATCGAGCCACAGCAATAGAGTTGTCTGCAACATATTGTATGTCCATGTTAGCATTCCACATGGACAAAATGACTGGGTTATAGTCATTAATATATTTCGATTCTTCACCTCTTCTTAAATTGTACGTATTTTTAGGTGACCTCCTTCTGATATTATGTCGCAAACATGACATCAAATTGTTGACTCTTGCTTTTGAAAGTACCGGTCGTGCAAATCCAAAGCGACATTTGGTGTAAAATTTGCTCTTTGATTTGAATTTTCGCCGACAATATTTTCCACAGCGATGACTTTGAAAACGTAACACTTTTCCTCTTAAGTCCTTATCAGTGGTACTATTAGGTATGTCACAAGTGGCATACTGTTCAATAAAAGACAGTACAGTCTCATCCGAGTCTATTCCAAATTTAGGAGCATCCCTGATCCACAGCAGCATATGAATATGAGGAGCACCTCTTGCTTGATATTCTTTTCTCCAAAAGAAATCCAGTACTTCACCAAGAGGCGGATTTTTCTTGTTAGTAATGAAAGACATCATAGCTTCAAATCTAATGATTAAAATACCTGCAAACATTAACTGGATCTAATGAACACAGTTCTCCAGGTGTCTTGTAGTTTATATTTTCTATGTTTGCATTCGCCTCCCGAAGAAATTCAATTAAATCTTCCCAAGCATACTCTGCACAGCATACAGTTAAAAACCATGTTGGTGCTCCTAAGTTTCTAAGCATGCACTTCAAATGTCCATGACGACGGTACCAATACTCATTAGTACCCCGCTGACAAGCCATTAAATTAATTAAATGAGAATCCAAAACACTATCTTCCTGATGCACTCTATCCATAAATTCCTTTGCTGAAATATTTTGCAGATGTACACCACTTTTTAAGATATGATTTACTGCATAAGACAGACCAGATAAGTCACTCTCAAACAGAAGATGAAACAGATATGGAATGCATTGGCGAAACCTTGGATCTTCTGCATATAATCTAGTTGTCCGGTACTCAGATGCAGGAATCTGGATAGGTCGATCATCATATCGTGTACCTTCACCTGTAGGAAATAACTGTGGAAAACAACGACCTTCCAAACTTTCTTCCCAGACACTAATAGGATTTCCTTTCGCCTTTTTCATCTGAAATAATTCAATAGCATTCCCTATTGCTTCTTTGGAATGCAGTGGATGAACACTGTAATGTTCATAAATTTATTCAGATCTAGATACATCAACTTTTTCAATTTGTCCACTACACAAATCACTATCCTCTTCTTCACTTACATCTTCTTGTTCTACGTATACATCTTTGTAATACTTATTATTTTGCACTAAATACAACGTTGCCTTTTTCACTTTCCTAACATCCACTAAATCTTGCCAGATTTTCTTACTCTTTGTAGGTACACCATTCACTAGAATAACTAGAGGTTCCTCTTCTACATTTTCAACACCAATTGTTTACATATTTTTTTTAAGATCAAGAGGCAAATACACAACTCTACCCTTTAATCCTCTTAGTAAGTCTGAAGGATTTAATTTACCAGTCATAGGCTCCATTCGAACAATAGCCTGAAAAGGATGTACACATTGAATCAGAATCGTCTCATAAGTATTTAAATTCATCAATTCAGATGGAATATTTATCAACTCTAGATTATTGTGAACAGCTCTAGCAGGCATTTTATTGTCATCTAATTTATTATAACAATATTTACAAACACGTTGCTCAAAACCCAAATCAAAATACTTTTCCACCAACAAATAAGTTGCAAAATCTTTCCATTGACCATTACTTTCATCTTCACTTTTTAAATATAAATCAACTAACCTCGTTTGACTTTTGTAATGAATGCGTCGGCAACAGACACAAGAAAAATTTGGTTTCTCACCTGCAATTACCTTAAACTTTATTATTTCTTGTTCAAAATTTTCAATATTTACATTCCCAACATTTTCTAACACATTTCCTTCTATAATTATATCACCTTCTGCATTATCTTCCTTGGGACCAAAATAACTTACCTCAATTTCTGCACAAATCTTCTTAACATCTAATTCACATCCATACAAAAGAGCACTATTTAACTGTTTAAGTTTAAGTGCTGGACTTTTTGCATAGTACAACTTTCTCACTAATTTTCTCATTTTAGTGTGATGCACTGCTAACATCCGGAAGTGATGAAACACACTCTGACATATTTTTTTAGAGAGACAAGCCAGAGAATGTCCTTGCAGACCTATTTTCTCGCACACTCTGCATTCATCTAATTCTTGCAACATCTTAATTTTTTTCTTTAGACTTTCTTTAGTGTACTTACGTAAGAAATTGCGAAAGAAATCAATTGAATTCTGTCGTACACTACAAATACTACTACAATTCCAACTGTAAACAGGAGCATTAGGACGTCCCTCTAAAGCTTCTCTAGCCATAACATCTTCTGCATTTCTAACCACAATTTTCTCTTTCTCAATAACACAACCATCCTTCACCTCATACGCTCGACCAGTGGTGTCAACTGCATGCAACAGATCGTTACTTTGAAAGTAACTCTCTTCATTAAAAAATGGCTCAGAAGTTGAAGTATGCATCCACTTCCCAGAAAACACTTTACAAAAATTACTCCTATTTATATGTCTCTTCCATTTACTTTTACTTTTGAAAACTCGAATCGCCTTATTTAAAATATTTATTCTATTAAGTATTAAAATAAATAACTTTCGTTTTGTCTCAAATGCGCGCTCAACAAAAGCCTCTATATATAGTTTTTTTTAAAGAAAAACAGATCTTTTTTTAGAAACTTTTTCCTTTTGTAATAAATTCACAACGACTCTGTTGTAAATCATTTCAAAAAGGGGGTGGGGTCGCACACCACTCACTCACCAGCGGGATCGCCCCCAAGGACTATGGTCAGTGCAGTTCCGTATTCCGCGATGTATCCATCTTCGCCATCCCTGGACACGTGTTTCAGGGTATTTACCCCTCATCAGCAGGGAATAGGCCATCTTCTTATCTTCTGGGGTTGCCGGTGGCTGCCAAATATTGCCAGGTCTAGTACCACACGGGCGCGCGGGTGCGGGGTCCCAGGCTCGTCAGCCCGCTTAAATATTTCAAAAAGGGGGTGGGGTCGCACACCACTCACTCACCAGCGGGATCGCCCCCAAGGACTATGGTCAGTGCAGTTCCGTATTCCGCGATGTATCCATCTTCGCCATCCCTGGACACGTGTTTCAGGGTATTTACCCCTCATCAGCAGGGAATAGGCCATCTTCTTATCTTCTGGGGTTGCCGGTGGCTGCCAAATATTGCCAGGTCTAGTACCACACGGGCGCGCGGGTGCGGGGTCCCAGGCTCGTCAGCCCGCTTAAATATTTCAAAAAGGGGGTGGGGTCGCACACCACTCACTCACCAGCGGGATCGCCCCCAAGGACTATGGTCAGTGCAGTTCCGTATTCCGCGATGTATCCATCTTCGCCATCCCTGGACACGTGTTTCAGGGTATTTACCCCTCATCAGCAGGGAATAGGCCATCTTCTTATCTTCTGGGGTTGCCGGTGGCTGCCAAATATTGCCAGGTCTAGTACCACACGGGCGCGCGGGTGCGGGGTCCCAGGCTCGTCAGCCCGCTTAAATATTTCAAAAAGGGGGTGGGGTCGCACACCACTCACTCACCAGCGGGATCGCCCCCAAGGACTATGGTCAGTGCAGTTCCGTATTCCGCGATGTATCCATCTTCGCCATCCCTGGACACGTGTTTCAGGGTATTTACCCCTCATCAGCAGGGAATAGGCCATCTTCTTATCTTCTGGGGTTGCCGGTGGCTGCCAAATATTGCCAGGTCTAGTACCACACGGGCGCGCGGGTGCGGGGTCCCAGGCTCGTCAGCCCGCTTAAATATTTCAAAAAGGGGGTGGGGTCGCACACCACTCACTCACCAGCGGGATCGCCCCCAAGGACTATGGTCAGTGCAGTTCCGTATTCCGCGATGTATCCATCTTCGCCATCCCTGGACACGTGTTTCAGGGTATTTACCCCTCATCAGCAGGGAATAGGCCATCTTCTTATCTTCTGGGGTTGCCGGTGGCTGCCAAATATTGCCAGGTCTAGTACCACACGGGCGCGCGGGTGCGGGGTCCCAGGCTCGTCAGCCCGCTTAAATATTTCAAAAAGGGGGTGGGGTCGCACACCACTCACTCACCAGCGGGATCGCCCCCAAGGACTATGGTCAGTGCAGTTCCGTATTCCGCGATGTATCCATCTTCGCCATCCCTGGACACGTGTTTCAGGGTATTTACCCCTCATCAGCAGGGAATAGGCCATCTTCTTATCTTCTGGGGTTGCCGGTGGCTGCCAAATATTGCCAGGTCTAGTACCACACGGGCGCGCGGGTGCGGGGTCCCAGGCTCGTCAGCCCGCTTAAATATTTCAAAAAGGGGGTGGGGTCGCACACCACTCACTCACCAGCGGGATCGCCCCCAAGGACTATGGTCAGTGCAGTTCCGTATTCCGCGATGTATCCATCTTCGCCATCCCTGGACACGTGTTTCAGGGTATTTACCCCTCATCAGCAGGGAATAGGCCATCTTCTTATCTTCTGGGGTTGCCGGTGGCTGCCAAATATTGCCAGGTCTAGTACCACACGGGCGCGCGGGTGCGGGGTCCCAGGCTCGTCAGCCCGCTTAAATATTTCAAAAAGGGGGTGGGGTCGCACACCACTCACTCACCAGCGGGATCGCCCCCAAGGACTATGGTCAGTGCAGTTCCGTATTCCGCGATGTATCCATCTTCGCCATCCCTGGACACGTGTTTCAGGGTATTTACCCCTCATCAGCAGGGAATAGGCCATCTTCTTATCTTCTGGGGTTGCCGGTGGCTGCCAAATATTGCCAGGTCTAGTACCACAAGGGCGCGCGGGTGCGGGGTCCCAGGCTCGTCAGCCCGCTTAAATATTTCAAAAAGGGGGTGGGGTCGCACACCACTCACTCACCAGTGGGATCGCCCCCAAGGACTATGGTCAGTGCAGTTCCGTATTCCGCGATGTATCCATCTTCGCCATCCCTGGACACGTGTTTCAGGGTATTTACCCCTCATCAGCAGGGAATAGGCCATCTTCTTATCTTCTGGGGTTGCCGGTGGCTGCCAAATATTGCCAGGTCTAGTACCACACGGGCGCGCGGGTGCGGGGTCCCAGGCTCGTCAGCCCGCTTAAATATTTCAAAAAGGGGGTGGGGTCGCACACCACTCACTCACCAGCGGGATCGCCCCCAAGGACTATGGTCAGTGCAGTTCCGTATTCCGCGATGTATCCATCTTCGCCATCCCTGGACACGTGTTTCAGGGTATTTACCCCTCATCAGCAGGGAATAGGCCATCTTCTTATCTTCTGGGGTTGCCGGTGGCTGCCAAATATTGCCAGGTCTAGTACCACACGGGCGCGCGGGTGCGGGGTCCCAGGCTCGTCAGCCCGCTTAAATATTTCAAAAAGGGGGTGGGGTCGCACACCACTCACTCACCAGCGGGATCGCCCCCAAGGACTATGGTCAGTGCAGTTCCGTATTCCGCGATGTATCCATCTTCGCCATCCCTGGACACGTGTTTCAGGGTATTTACCCCTCATCAGCAGGGAATAGGCCATCTTCTTATCTTCTGGGGTTGCCGGTGGCTGCCAAATATTGCCAGGTCTAGTACCACACGGGCGCGCGGGTGCGGGGTCCCAGGCTCGTCAGCCCGCTTAAATATTTCAAAAAGGGGGTGGGGTCGCACACCACTCACTCACCAGCGGGATCGCCCCCAAGGACTATGGTCAGTGCAGTTCCGTATTCCGCGATGTATCCATCTTCGCCATCCCTGGACACGTGTTTCAGGGTATTTACCCCTCATCAGCAGGGAATAGGCCATCTTCTTATCTTCTGGGGTTGCCGGTGGCTGCCAAATATTGCCAGGTCTAGTACCACACGGGCGCGCGGGTGCGGGGTCCCAGGCTCGTCAGCCCGCTTAAATATTTCAAAAAGGGGGTGGGGTCGCACACCACTCACTCACCAGCGGGATCGCCCCCAAGGACTATGGTCAGTGCAGTTCCGTATTCCGCGATGTATCCATCTTCGCCATCCCTGGACACGTGTTTCAGGGTATTTACCCCTCATCAGCAGGGAATAGGCCATCTTCTTATCTTCTGGGGTTGCCGGTGGCTGCCAAATATTGCCAGGTCTAGTACCACACGGGCGCGCGGGTGCGGGGTCCCAGGCTCGTCAGCCCGCTTAAATATTTCAAAAAGGGGGTGGGGTCGCACACCACTCACTCACCAGCGGGATCGCCCCCAAGGACTATGGTCAGTGCAGTTCCGTATTCCGCGATGTATCCATCTTCGCCATCCCTGGACACGTGTTTCAGGGTATTTACCCCTCATCAGCAGGGAATAGGCCATCTTCTTATCTTCTGGGGTTGCCGGTGGCTGCCAAATATTGCCAGGTCTAGTACCACACGGGCGCGCGGGTGCGGGGTCCCAGGCTCGTCAGCCCGCTTAAATATTTCAAAAAGGGGGTGGGGTCGCACACCACTCACTCACCAGCGGGATCGCCCCCAAGGACTATGGTCAGTGCAGTTCCGTATTCCGCGATGTATCCATCTTCGCCATCCCTGGACACGTGTTTCAGGGTATTTACCCCTCATCAGCAGGGAATAGGCCATCTTCTTATCTTCTGGGGTTGCCGGTGGCTGCCAAATATTGCCAGGTCTAGTACCACACGGGCGCGCGGGTGCGGGGTCCCAGGCTCGTCAGCCCGCTTAAATATTTCAAAAAGGGGGTGGGGTCGCACACCACTCACTCACCAGCGGGATCGCCCCCAAGGACTATGGTCAGTGCAGTTCCGTATTCCGCGATGTATCCATCTTCGCCATCCCTGGACACGTGTTTCAGGGTATTTACCCCTCATCAGCAGGGAATAGGCCATCTTCTTATCTTCTGGGGTTGCCGGTGGCTGCCAAATATTGCCAGGTCTAGTACCACACGGGCGCGCGGGTGCGGGGTCCCAGGCTCGTCAGCCCGCTTAAATATTTCAAAAAGGGGGTGGGGTCGCACACCACTCACTCACCAGCGGGATCGCCCCCAAGGACTATGGTCAGTGCAGTTCCGTATTCCGCGATGTATCCATCTTCGCCATCCCTGGGCACGTGTTTCAGGGTATTTACCCCTCATCAGCAGGGAATAGGCCATCTTCTTATCTTCTGGGGTTGCCGCTTTGAGCTGACGAGCTCGTGGAGAGGCACCTGCGCGCCTGGAGAGATACTGCGTTCCAAGAATACGGCAGCCTGCTCAGCAACCCCAAATAATTTTGCCTAATCTCTGCTGATGACGGATAATAATCCAGAAACACGTGTCCAGAGATGGCCAGCACTAATCTGCACCCACCTGGTGAAACACTCAAGACTTTCCAAGTGTACTCGCTTGTCGATCTGAACTGCATCTACCAGGATGCCCAGGGGCGACTCTGCTGGGAGGTGAAGCAGTGTGCTCCCACACCGGTTTCTTACTTAAAGGCTCCCTCGAGCCGCTTTGAGCTGACGAGCTCGTGGAGAGGCACCTGCGCGCCTGGAGAGATACTGCGTTCCAAGAATACGGCAGCCTGCTCAGCAACCCCAAATAATTTTGCCTAATCTCTGCTGATGACGGATAATAATCCAGAAACACGTGTCCAGAGATGGCCAGCACTAATCTGCACCCACCTGGTGAAACACTCAAGACTTTCCAAGTGTACTCGCTTGTCGATCTGAACTGCATCTACCAGGATGCCCAGGGGCGACTCTGCTGGGAGGTGAAGCAGTGTGCTCCCACACCGGTTTCTTACTTAAAGGCTCCCTCGAGCCGCTTTGAGCTGACGAGCTCGTGGAGAGGCACCTGCGCGCCTGGAGAGATACTGCGTTCCAAGAATACGGCAGCCTGCTCAGCAACCCCAAATAATTTTGCCTAATCTCTGCTGATGACGGATAATAATCCAGAAACACGTGTCCAGAGATGGCCAGCACTAATCTGCACCCACCTGGTGAAACACTCAAGACTTTCCAAGTGTACTCGCTTGTCGATCTGAACTGCATCTACCAGGATGCCCAGGGGCGACTCTGCTGGGAGGTGAAGCAGTGTGCTCCCACACCGGTTTCTTACTTAAAGGCTCCCTCGAGCCGCTTTGAGCTGACGAGCTCGTGGAGAGGCACCTGCGCGCCTGGAGAGATACTGCGTTCCAAGAATACGGCAGCCTGCTCAGCAACCCCAAATAATTTTGCCTAATCTCTGCTGATGACGGATAATAATCCAGAAACACGTGTCCAGAGATGGCCAGCACTAATCTGCACCCACCTGGTGAAACACTCAAGACTTTCCAAGTGTACTCGCTTGTCGATCTGAACTGCATCTACCAGGATGCCCAGGGGCGACTCTGCTGGGAGGTGAAGCAGTGTGCTCCCACACCGGTTTCTTACTTAAAGGCTCCCTCGAGCCGCTTTGAGCTGACGAGCTCGTGGAGAGGCACCTGCGCGCCTGGAGAGATACTGCGTTCCAAGAATACGGCAGCCTGCTCAGCAACCCCAAATAATTTTGCCTAATCTCTGCTGATGACGGATAATAATCCAGAAACACGTGTCCAGAGATGGCCAGCACTAATCTGCACCCACCTGGTGAAACACTCAAGACTTTCCAAGTGTACTCGCTTGTCGATCTGAACTGCATCTACCAGGATGCCCAGGGGCGACTCTGCTGGGAGGTGAAGCAGTGTGCTCCCACACCGGTTTCTTACTTAAAGGCTCCCTCGAGCCGCTTTGAGCTGACGAGCTCGTGGAGAGGCACCTGCGCGCCTGGAGAGATACTGCGTTCCAAGAATACGGCAGCCTGCTCAGCAACCCCAAATAATTTTGCCTAATCTCTGCTGATGACGGATAATAATCCAGAAACACGTGTCCAGAGATGGCCAGCACTAATCTGCACCCACCTGGTGAAACACTCAAGACTTTCCAAGTGTACTCGCTTGTCGATCTGAACTGCATCTACCAGGATGCCCAGGGGCGACTCTGCTGGGAGGTGAAGCAGTGTGCTCCCACACCGGTTTCTTACTTAAAGGCTCCCTCGAGCCGCTTTGAGCTGACGAGCTCGTGGAGAGGCACCTGCGCGCCTGGAGAGATACTGCGTTCCAAGAATACGGCAGCCTGCTCAGCAACCCCAAATAATTTTGCCTAATCTCTGCTGATGACGGATAATAATCCAGAAACACGTGTCCAGAGATGGCCAGCACTAATCTGCACCCACCTGGTGAAACACTCAAGACTTTCCAAGTGTACTCGCTTGTCGATCTGAACTGCATCTACCAGGATGCCCAGGGGCGACTCTGCTGGGAGGTGAAGCAGTGTGCTCCCACACCGGTTTCTTACTTAAAGGCTCCCTCGAGCCGCTTTGAGCTGACGAGCTCGTGGAGAGGCACCTGCGCGCCTGGAGAGATACTGCGTTCCAAGAATACGGCAGCCTGCTCAGCAACCCCAAATAATTTTGCCTAATCTCTGCTGATGACGGATAATAATCCAGAAACACGTGTCCAGAGATGGCCAGCACTAATCTGCACCCACCTGGTGAAACACTCAAGACTTTCCAAGTGTACTCGCTTGTCGATCTGAACTGCATCTACCAGGATGCCCAGGGGCGACTCTGCTGGGAGGTGAAGCAGTGTGCTCCCACACCGGTTTCTGACTCTGTTGTAAAACATACGCTTCCTGATTTGGCTAAATTGATTGGTCCGGGTTTTACTGTACTGACTTTCATCTTTCCTAATTCCAGTAATATTAGTTTGTTTAACTCCAGATGCCCTTTTAGATGATGAAATCGTTTTCTCCTTCTGAACTTCAATATTTACATGTTTCCTTCCCAAAATGCTTTTGAAAAACTTTTTAGTTTGCTTACCAGGAGTACTCTTCTTTGTATCCGTCCTCTCAGTCTTTGAAAATAATTCTGTACTTTTCTTCTTTAAACTGTACGTCCGTTTGTAGAGTTTCTTTTTTTCAATTCTGGTCGGCATCTTAATTTAAAATTTTGATGAGATTGTGAACCTGTAAGACACAAAAATAACAAATATTATAGTTCAGTACTAGCATATACCGTACAAATTAAAACGACACATTCATTTTTTAATAAAATACACATAATAACAGAAAATCTCTGAACAAAGTAGTAAATCCTGTAGTGAATTTTCCTTGTAAATTTATCACACTGTATATTTCTTTAAACTTCATAGACAATTTTTAAAAAATGTTTTAAAAGCATACAAACAGTACACTTTTTTCAAAAACTATCGGTCATCATAAGTGTTTTAATCTTTTTTTCTACAATCTCTTTTACACTTCATGAGAACATATCTTATCACTCTCATGAAGCACTTCATCGACGAATATATCAAGAAAACTATCATCACGAATGGTTTGCTATCACTTTTTTTATTTATTTAAAAGTTCATAATTTAAAAGAACTTCTAACATCAGTTCATCAGGGACTTCTTCAAGTCCATTGTCCTCCTCTTCTATCAGCTCTAAATATGCTGAATCTAATGAAATGTCCATAAAATAGTCATTTTCATCTTCTTCCTCTCCAACAACCGCGTCTAATATTTCCTCCATCAGTTCATTTATAATTTCAAAATGCACTTAATTTTCTTCCCAAAAAATTTCCATTGTATTTTTTTCAATAAATTCTTCTTTTTCCTTTTAAAAAAATATAAAGACTAAATTATATCTTTGTCCATAAGTGTATAATTGAAAACTACCTTTACTAATTTTTAAACTACAGATAATTTTATAATCTCTAACTTATTAACTCTATAATTTGTAAGATACCACATTCCTCTTGTTTTGAAAAGGAAATTGGCAATATAACTCTAAACATTGACACTGTGCTTTTTTTAAAATTAAATAATTACTGTTGATAAAAGACATTTCACTGTAAAATTTATTTTTAGATTTTCTACATATTTGAAATATTTATTACCTGTGTAATAATTTTTAGAGACCCATTTCTTTTATTTCATCACTACAAAGTGCAATATAAATATATGCACTCTAAAGAAAAGGATCACACTATACAAACCATTTAATTCACTTTACAGATTACTACTTCCCACAGAGACAGTTCCATTCATATTACAACAGTATACTCACCATGTCAATGTCTTAGCATATGCAAAATGTCATACTTACCATGAACAACCACCTCATAATAAAACTCTACATTAATATTTAAAAAAGTGCCTATACATAGTATATTCACAGATATGCAGGAAAATGAGCATTAAATTTAGATCCATATCATAATACCTCTCTGTAATTAAAAATGGAACACTGCCAAACATAATACAACAAGATTTTAAAAATAATGAGCACTTCACAAGTATTATTAAAACAAACCTGAAAGAATTATACTCCAATGATTTCTAAATCTCAACTCCTTGCAAAAGATCACATATCCCAAGTTCATTAAAACATAATTTGAACTGTCAATGGAGAACATCTCAAAAAATATATGTACTATAAGCAGATAGAACCACATGTGAAAAATTTAAGATAAAATCATGTTCAAAACATTTACAAATTATTCTTTATTATTTTCATCACCACCCACAGAAATTGCCAAAGCATAAAAATGAACTCACCTGATAAAAAGAGTATATACTCTCAATATATAACTTCAACAGGTTGATCCTTACAGGCACCAAACACTCTAAAAATGAAAAAAAAATGTTATTAACTTATTACAAACTTATTTCCTACACAATATACAATCATTATAGCATTGAACAAGCATAAGTAATAAGATTCCCAAAAAACTCTCCATTAAAAATAAATACAAAATTTCTCATTTATAAAAGCATTGTGCCACAGATATGTCACTTTTCCCCATGTTAAAATTTATGCACCTACAACAGTAGGCTTTCAAAAGTAAAAGGCCAAGTCACAAAACAAAAAAAGCCTTATTAATGAAACATTGCGCCGCCACTGCGTCACTTTTACCATGGGAAAAGTGACGCATGGGTGACGCAAAGCCGTCATAAATAAGGCCCCATTTCCATAGAGAAAAACTACAGGGCCAGCATTATACACATGCAAGCAGTACACTTGCACAGAACCACAAAACACCAAGAGCCACCATGTTAATATATATCCTTAATATAATAAACTTCTGAAAATGGATACATATTTCCGTGGCAAACTCCTTAGCAATATTTAAGTGACTAGACTCCTAGAAAATTTATCAAGTTATTATGCTCCTCTCCACTGCATAGCCGGCGACCTAATTCTGTGGAGTTCCTATACGACCGGCAGTACTGCGCCGTTTCCTTTACCACCTTGGCAAATTCAAAATGGATGTCCCTCCTGCCTTCGCAAACCAGCCGGACCACATACAACTATTTCGACAGAGAATGCTTCTGTACTACGGCACCTTAACACTCTCAACTTTGAATACTTCATATCGATTATCATTTCGATATTCGTATTTCACTTGTGTGCAGCCTGTATTTCATTGCTTCAGCTGTGATTTCACGTGGGCCCTGTATTTATGTCTCTGCAATTTGGTTCCTCCTGAAGCGAATTACAATCACCTCATGAATCCGTTAATTGATCATGAACAGCTTTGCTCCGATGGAGGGATTATGGCCTTTGCAGCGATACAAGGAGTTCTGGGTCATTGGAATATATTCGCAGCGGCGCAATATTTCCTAACACAGAGCTACATCGAAAACCCACCGAGCTGCCCTCTGATAATAAAAGAGGCTCCGATTTTAACAGATCATGAGTACTGCTTTACTCTATTCCATTGGATAGCTGACATACTTTCAAATGATAAAAGTGATTTCCTGTTAGAAGCAGAAGCTACCTATTTTGCCTAAACAATGCTTCAATAACTCTTATGTAAGCCATTGACGTCCTCATTTCCTTTTGCTTCCCTATATTCTTCACGTTCTTTTCCATATTTTCTTTTGAAGAACAGACCTATTGGCTTTACTAACAGTGGACATTATGATTTCGTGCTGGCTAAATTTTGGTCTTTTATATGAACTACATTTGTTTCTTCAGCTACTCAATTTTCAACTTTATTTTTTTACAGTGTAATCTCAACAATTCTATTGCATATCTTATCTAAGGTTATTTCAAACATACTCGATGCAAAACTCGCTAATATATGCTACATGTGCCCTAATTAATGTGTAAATTTTAAACGAGTTTTTCATAACTGTAAACGCCATTTCGCATCTCAACTGCTTATTTCCGCCTCACACGCCTCTACTCCTTTAATTTCCTATAAAATTATGTTTTTAAAAAACTTTACAGAAAAATATGTTCTTTCAACAATATTTCCATTATTACTAGTGCTGTATTTCAAATGCAATACTGCAACCTTCAAAAGATATCTCAATACAGTAGTTCTCCTCAATAGTGATTTGCGCAGCATCCAACAGATTACATACATGCACCTCTCGCCATTTTGTCGCTTTTGGCGCCTTTTTTTCCCTCACACAGTAACATAACACAAACTTGATAGTGCTTCGCATGTAGACAGCTGATTGATAAACTGATGATGTATAACCACTTGCATTTTCATATATCGTTCCTAAACTAAAAGACCAGAGACCTTCTTCCACTTATTAAAATATAATATACTTCCTTATAAGAGTGTACAATGTTTTTTTCCAACTATATTCATTTTTCTTCAACTATAGCGTTTGTATTCCATGTACTACTGACAATACCAATTACTGTGTTTTTTGCAATTTCTGTACTCATATTACATAATGATTCGCCTTTAAAACAATACATTTCTAAATAAATATTTCAAATATTCACGGTTTCTCTTTTAATCCATAATCTCAACTGAAATGATTTCATATTGAAAAACTATTCATGGGTTCCACATAACCTTAACTGTAGTCACTGAAGACCTTATTTATGAAGACCTTCCGCCGCCGGTGCCTCATTTTTTGAAATGAGAAAAAGTGACGCACCGGTGGCGCAAGGTCTTCATAAATAAAGTCCTGAATATTTTCTTTTCTCGACCTCACTTACTGATACTAGAACCTGCAAGCCAATTACGGCCCGTGAACTCTTTCTTAGTAGGTCGCACACCGTACAGACAGTTATACCACTGTTAAAAAAATCTTTTTACTGTTACCAAGCACCGCCACAGTTCCGCTTCACTCAGAGTTAATCACTGCTCCCACGCTTCTACAGGCCAGACGCTATGTCGTATTTCTCTCCTTATCACCCTTTCATCTCCACAATAACAAACAGTTCTCCACCTGCCACCACAGAACAGAGTCACATGCAGAGGCACCAACAAGTGAAATACGACATACCCTCTGCTCTGAGAAAGCAACCAAGCGGTAATTGAGAACGAAAACATTCAGTAGCGCTTTCAAAATACCAATGCAATTATATAATTATTTTTTTGAAAACGTTCCAATCACTTTGATAGGACTATCTGTGTGTGCCTCCACAGCAAACTTCCTCAGCCCGGATTGAAGGCAAACACACAGACAATAAGATAACACAGGGCAACGGAGATGGAAAACAGAAGGGACATGAAGATGCAGTCAAACAGCAGAACTGAGAGAGATATTTATATACTCCGTTTCCAACCTCAATGTACGAACACATTTACTACACAAATCTCTATACAACCTCATGGTCAAAACTTTTCATTTTATTTCACTCGACCACCTCCCTCACCCCACCAGTGCAAACGACGACCAGAAACCGCACTATAATTTTGACGTCTAACAGAAACTTTGTGAATACCTTAATCATTACCACTTTAGCCCCCTTCCCGTCCCTCTCGCCCCACCCCCACCAGTGCAGGCCACGGCCACCAACCAGCCTGAAATTTTGTCGACTGACAAAAAGTTTACGAATTCATTAACCATTACCATTTTTTCACAATGGTATCACTAGTAATTTAACATTTCTCTCTCTTTCTGCATTATCTGTGTCTCTGCTAATATCATTTCTTTATTTCCTCAACAACTTCTCTCATTATATATAAACGCTTCAAAATTTCAAAAATAATTACTCTATATTAAAAATATTTTTTACTGCGTATTCAACATTTAAATGGAAGAAATTACTTTTAGAAATACAACACATTATGACAGCCATAAATTAGTTTTTACATGGAAAATCAAGCATTGTTTCTGATTAAACTATATTATACGGTACATGACAAAACAAACAGTTACACACTTACCTTTACCAATGCTTTGAACGATGTAGAACAGTGAAAGTCACAAAACAGATATTCGTTAGCGGAACTCTGAATATTGCTTCTATCACTGCAACCAAAATTCAATGGCAGAGATATCCAGTCAATACACACTCATATAACTCTCTTCAGCCAATCACATTTCCTCACGCAAAATTGTAAAATCAAATTTACATTTCAATTGGTTGTCCTTCACAATATTTTCAGACTCACATGAGAGACACTCATCACCAACTGCCATCTCCGGCTGTTTCCATGGTAACACCTCATTCTGCACCTTGCTGAAGGCACAGGTCAAAAGTTCATGTCTCAACGTTCTACAGCAAACTAAGAAGACTGTTTTCCCTCCAGAAACACCTGCCAATCCACAACTCTGTTACATGTCTTTTTTTTCACACCCAATAGTACTTTTCGTTTAATATAAACATTAACATGCAACGTACTCTTCAATCTCCACTTATTATAATCAACCAATCATTTTTATTTTTTTAACCACACCCAGCCTCTTCCTTTTTTTTAATTTAGAATTTCAACTTCTAACTACCATTCCACTTCCAGAACCGATCGGAGGACGACTACAAATCCCTTGAAAATGAAGGTCTGGCTAATAGGACACAGTTATATTCACTGGAGTGAAAAACTATGCAGTAAGCAGACGAATTTGCAACCTCGGCTTACCAAATGTACACATAACATGGATTGCCAAAAGAGGATTGAAATGTCACCAATTGATTCCATTGGTGAAAACTTTTATGCATCTCCCAGAACCAGACCTTATAATTGTGCACTGTGGTGGGAACGATCTAGGCACAATCACTGGGGTAGGTCTGGAAATGCTTCTAAAATACACCTTTCGACAATTGATGACACTTTTTCCTCGATCTGCCTTGGGATATTCCAATATATGCCAAAGACAGAAATGGAATTGGTCCAATCAACATTGTGCACAATTTGAGAAAGCAAGGAGACATGTAAATAAATCTGTTTCTGCGTTCCTCAGAGATTATAGCATGGGTTCTATTTACCACAACAACTTGAGATACCACATGCAAGACGTTTATAGGAGAGACGGTGTTCATTTCACGAATGAGGGAAACAGAATCTTCCCCTGCAACATCAGGCTCTGCATCGGTACTTACTTATAAATGCAGAAAACACTCAATTAACACAAGGGCTCTTTTCAGAGCCACCTTATATCTAAGCAGTCAAACTTCTGATTTATCTCCATTTTCACACTCTCGTTAATAGGTGTGCGCGACCGGGTGCGCGCACCCCGTTATTTTTTTCCGGAAAAAAAATATATCTTTTTGCGTTTAAGGGCCTTACTGCACACCCCGAGAAAACCTACGCAGCAAGACAATCTCTACCTTCTCCCCTTTCCATGTTTCAACGCTTTGAAATGCACAATATATTTACTCGCAGTGACAAAATGGCGGACAAAACTTCCTGATTTCCTCCGAATCGAACGTTAACAGACGTCACGCAGCAAAAGAAAAATTCCGCTCACGCGCAGCCGCTTGGGTGCGCGCACGTGTGCGCGCCTATAGATATATAATTGACTTTAACTTTAATTTTCTCAACAACTACTGAACGGATTTACACCATTCCAAAAAAAGCATAATCTGCGAACCGGACTCTACAGTTTTGCCAAATTTCTTATAAATCCATTCAGCCGTTCGACCTGTAGCCGAGTCCAAAGGTCCTATGGAAAATAACATGGAGAAAACACGTTTTGGGACCCCCCTTATATCTCAGCCCCCACTTGACCAATCCCCCCCAAACTTTCAGGGAAGGAGCACAGCAGACCGAGCCATCTTCTTTGAGAAATTCGCTAAGATTCTTCAACCAGGGCCAAAGTTATTTCAAATAGAATGTTGAGGATTTCCTATGGAAAACAATCCTAACTATAACTACCTACTGGCGACCGCCAGTAGGTAATATATATATATATATATATATATATATATATATATATATATATATATATATATATATATATATATATATATATATATTCACTGAAAAAACCATAGGTTATAGACCATATATAGTTAGGAATTAGCATTTACAAAACCTTGAAAATTCACTGAAAAAACCATAGGTTATAGACCATATATAGTTAGGAATTAGCATTTACAAAACCTTATTTTACTCACACAAAACCATTGAAATTCCATATATAGTTAGTTGCACTAACTATATATCGCGCACCCGCAATCCACTGCTGATGATGTCACATATTACATCATTCATGACATGGTCAGTGACATCACTGACCTGATCAGCAAATATCTGTAGCTGTAAAATGTATTCTTCTTTAAATCTTAAAATATATTTTACATGTTTTTTATACATTTAAAAAAAAAAATTTTGTTTCGCTCCCAGTCCGCGAACCGGTCAGCTTCCCGTCAGCTCAATTGAAAGCCGCGACTCGGGCCGCGAACCGGTAAACGTTCCTTTAGCGTAACTGTTACGTTAGAATGACGTTTTGCGTTGTCGCGTAATACGTCATTTGACGCGCCAAGTTAGCGGACCCGGAAGCGGACCGGAAAGCGGAGCAAAGCGCGAAACGTAAACACAGCAGGTCATGTGACTCGGTAATAACACTTTTCATTGGTTCATTTCACTTTTGGTTTCCTAATGATGTAATACTAGGTCATGTGATCTAAAATTAACACTTTTCATTGGTTTAGAACTTATACTTTTCCCAAATGATGAAAACCCCTCCTTCTTTCCTCACTCTGACTTTCATCTTGGTGAGAGAAAGACCCTTTTTCATAGTTGAGCAATGGCTTCAGTAGTTGCTTCAGCTGGTGCACCCCCATCACCACCTTCACTTCCTCATGGGAAGAGAGGACCACCTGCTAAAGTAATCATACAACAAGAAGAGGAAGATCAGGAAGAGGAGGAAGAGCAGGAAGAGGCAGAGTTTTTGCCAGAGGAGCCCAGGAGATATAATCGAAAAGAGAACTACATTTGGCAATTTTTTTAATTTCCTGAGGGGCAAAAAAAAGTGAATGCACGCTATGTGTTTTGCCGTATATGCGATGATAGACTGTCAAGGGGGACTGATAAAAAATACAGCTACGGCAATTACACTATGCATAGGCATATGAGTAGGTGGCACCCAAACAACTATAGTGCTGCCCAGCTACGTGATGAGCAACAAAATCCCCCTGCGATGGCAAGAAGATCTGTTGTTCAAGAAGTGTCGGGACCAGAGGCGAGGGAGATGGTCCCAAACATTCAAATGAACTTTGGGGAAGTAAAGCAAGTGTGCGTGCGCTGTAACCAAATAATTTGCTACAGAGAAAGTAGCATTACTCTAATTATGAAAGCTATTAACAATCATGTTTGCCCGAAACGCCCCAAACAATAAATTCTTCTTTTTTTCGTTGCTCCTGTTGAGCCCTTTTCAATGAATCGTTTTTGTTTCCCCCTCCCCCAAAAAAAACAAAAAAATATCAAAATGTTCAGAAAATACAAAAAAATAAAAAAAATGTTCAGAAAAATAATAAAAAAAATTTAAAACAACAAAAACAAAAAAAAAGTTCTTTTCAGAACTACCTCCCCATTATAAAAAAATTGGTAGAATTTTAGAAACTCTGC
The DNA here is from genome assembly GCF_964263255.1 of Lissotriton vulgaris. Lineage (NCBI taxonomy): Eukaryota > Metazoa > Chordata > Amphibia > Caudata > Salamandridae > Lissotriton > Lissotriton vulgaris. The sequence goes on along the minus strand of NW_028250849.1, from coordinate 27,753 downwards.
CAACCTCTATTTCTTTTAGTTCGCTTCCCGGTTCGCACTCCGGTACGCGAACCAGGAGCGAACCAAAAATTTTTTTAAAAAAAAAGAACAGTAAGTATAAGGGAAGGAAACAGACAGTTATGTTAAAAGAAAGACAGCTATAGGAAGTAAACAAAAGATACTGTTACCCGCAATCCACTGCTGATCATGTCACATATTACATCATTCTTGACATGGTCAGTGACATCATCAGCAGTGGATTGCGAGTAAGAGTATCTTTTGTTTACTTCCTATAGCTGTCTTTCTTGTAACATAACTGTCTGTTTCCTTCCCTTATACTTACTGTTCTTGTTTTAAAATTTTTTTTGAGATCATTCAGAAACAGTAACATTAATAGAGACATAGCAAATCCTTTGCACCGCCACTGCGTCACAAAACTGACGCACAGTGGCGCAAAAGAGGCATACACATATCATAAATCTGTCCCTAACATTTTAAATAATTAGTTCAGGATGACGATAAGGTGTGGTCTCTTCAGAGGTTTGTTTAAGGTGAGGCCTACTCAGGGTTGCAGATCAATTTTACGCTTGTTGAAGAATACAGAGGAGATAATACATGTGAAGGCCTACCAATGAAGTAAGTCATGTCCACTTATTACATCATTCATGACATGGTCAGTGACATCATCAGCAGTGGATTGCGGGTAGAAAGAGTAGAAAACATTTACCTTCTAATTCTTGTTAACTTTTTCAATTCTTTTTTCATACTTTCAATCTGTAAAAGAGAGAACAAACATTTCAAAAATATTAAAACATGTATTTAAAAATTAGAAAAGACAAGGGAAAAGGTTCAAGAACAAACAGTTTTTCAACAACTTTGACATTTACAGAAGCCTCTGCTTCTCTACGTCCCCTACACAATCCTAAATATATATATTTTAAACAAACAGTATCTTGATGCTGAAAAAGTGAGGCCTATTTTGGAACATGGTGCATCTTTTGCACTGCTGATGTCTCACAATAGTGATGCAATAGCAGCGCAAAAGAGATATAAAGCCATCATAAAATTGTGTCTAACATTTTAAATGATTGTTTCAGGATGCAAATAAGATGTGTCCTTTCAAGAGGTTTCTTTGAGGTGAGGCCTATTCAGTTTTCAAAAAAAACAGTACCCAGAAGTGCAGCACTGTAAGCATTAACTTTGACACTTACAGAAGCCTCAGTTTCTCCATATCTACCTCACATTTCCAAATGTATATCATAAGTACAAAAAGTAGAACATTAATTATACATGTTAAATGGTTTATTTTTGCTGTTCTCAGAATGTATCAAATTTCACTTAAATCAGTGACTTGAAGGTATTCATCATGTAACAGCGGGGAAAAAAACACAATCAAAATGATTGTGTTAAAAAACCCATACAACCTAAGAATTCTGAATTCAAAACTCCTTAAAATTAACTTACTTTCCATAACGTCGAAGGATGTCCTATGAACAGCGTACACTCTGTTGTGCTATAAATATTTTCAGCCCGTCACTTTCAGAAAGAAAACCTCCATCGTTTTGAAAAATATGTTACATACAACAAAAGACTTCTCACATTCTACCACATGTTTCCACTTGGCCAAATCATGTTGCAGCGATTCACAAATCTTGTAATTCTTCTAATGAAATCCCGTCATTTTCTATTTTCGCAACTTTCAAAAAGAAAACATTTAAGATTACTTTCACAATCCTGGACTACTAATATCTTACCCTTCTTGCTCACTCATGTTCTACTTTTCCTATGACACTGATACTGCTTACTATGAAGCAGACTTACTTGCATCAGGTTTATATAGTTGGATTTTTAAAATGACATTATAATTAAAAGTTTTGGACCAATAATCTAGACAGCATTGCAGACTTACATTCCCTCTACTTCATGAACCTTTTGCAATTCCTCAGAGGAAATCCCGAGATTCTTTCCTTAAAATTTTGGTTTTAAAAACACCAGGTAAGAATTTTTAAGGTCAAACGGCAATTTTTTTTTGAAAGTTACAACAGAATCGTTGCAGAATGACCAGCCGTTTCTAGACTTTAAATAAGCTGTATAATGTCCTGATGTTGTTGAAGGACCATCGTGATAGATAATTGCTACAGTTACAAAAGTCCTTCCTGATATTGACAGCTGAGAAGCAACACCATTTTTTATTAAAGTTGTCAATTTTGATCCATCAGGCCTACATCGTTGGATCATTAAAATGACATACTGGCCATATCTTCGTATAAATAATGTTGACATCATTTCAGATTTACATTGGCTACACTCCATGTTGTGATCAGCTGCATTTACTAGCTTATTAAAGGAGACTGATTTACTGTCTGGCAAAGTTAAATATATAAATCTTTCTGAGTCTACACTAGTAGTACTTGATACCATACAGTTCTCGCAGTCATGCTGCCATTGATAAGAAAGCCCAAACAGGTGATCTACATCTACACCCTCATCTTGCAATACATCAAGCATATACATTAAAAACTCCTGACAATCCTGCTGATTATTTTCAGAGAAGTCTGTTTGACCTGAACATTCATCTAACAGATAACGAACTTCAGACACACTTTCTACTTTTGTTCGATCAGTGCTACATTTCTCTAACACAGAATTCAACAAACAGCATAAACTTTGTTCCGAATTGAACACAATCTGTTCTTTTAAAGTCTCTAGTGAAAAGAGAACATTAACCACTACATTTGCATAGCAGTTGACACCAGAACTGTTTTCAAATTGAAAACCGACAACATCTTCAACAGAATCCGTTTTCTTTCTGCTTTCAATTTTCGGTTCATCGACTTTTCGGCTTTTTGCTACAACCTCCCTACTATTAGTGATATTTCTTCGTTTACGGCCTACCACACGTTTCTCAAACAAAGGATATTGAGGCAAATGTGGCGCATACTCTCTTCTTAACCTATTGTATTCCTTAACACAATCTAGATCCGCACAAATGTTTGTGACATCACAATCAATCAAATACAATCCCGATAAAGTTCTAACTCGTGACAATGCCACATATGCCATACCCTCTTTGAACACAGAACTGCAAATATTCACCAATGCACTATCTACACTTAAACCTTGTGATTTATGGATTGTCACCGCATATGCCAAGCAAACAGGAAACTGTTTACGGCGAACATATAAGTCTTTAACAAGCAAAAACCTAGCAGAACAACGACCAATTAGCTGTACTTCCTCAATGCCATCAAATTTAATTTTTAAAAATTCAATACCATCTCTACTTCTGTATTTCTCAAAATCAACAACATTACCCATTGATCCATTTACCAGACCTCTTTCAACATGTAAATTCCTTCTCAAAATGATTCGGCAATTTAAACACACATTCAAAGTCTTTTCAAAACCTGCTGTTTTAGATATAGTCTTCTCTAATGAATCCAATTTTGATTTCAAATTCTCAGACAAAATAATTGTGGATCCCATATGCTCTATTCTGTCAATAGCTTCAAGTTTCACAATCTCTTGCTTTTCTAAATTCAACATTTTGTTGTTGAAGATGGCACATTCTGCAAGAGTTGGCATCAAACATATTCCGGATTTCTTCTCAGTAATTTTCTGAAAAATATTCTCAGGCACAACGTCTTGTTCTGGATATAAATTTGACAGTAATCGTGCATTTAAAGCTTCTTTCCCATGCTCGGTCACTTTTCCAATTCTAATATCTTGTAGAATATTCTTGTAATCTTCATCCTTTGCCTGACGCATATTTTCATGCAGTTCAGCATAATTGAAGTTTAACCATATATTGACGTTGCCAATGCTCCCTAGGCACTTCCTGGTATCTTCATGCGTGAGTATTTTGAATACAGGTTGTCCTTTTACTGGTGTCAGCTGCAGAAGATCTCCGAAAACAATGATGTGTTTGCCACCAAATAACACATCATACTCAGTTTTAAGAACTTCTTGCATTCTCAAATGCACAAAGGCAAGCATGACATTGGAAACCATGCTTACTTAGTCAATGATAAGAAGTTTCATTTTCCTCAAGACTCTTGAAACTTCACAACAAGCATCCCCAGATAACTTGTGGTATTGTAATTTGTTGTCATGCTCCACTGGCAGCATCAGTAGACGATGCAAAGTAATACCTTTAATGTTATGTGCTGCCAGTCCAGTAGGAGCGGTAACAACACAAGACAGCGATGACTCAGTCCTTTCCTGCAAATAACAAGAAATTGCTTAAATAAGGAAACTTTTTCCATTTCCCGCTTCTCCACTCACGTACAGTCGGACAGGCTTCAACGACGTACATGAGCACTCTTTCTTCTCATGACTTAATCCATGATCAATTTGCTTGGTAACTTCGTCATATATTTTCCTCTGCTCAACGTTGAGTTGTTTTTCCAAGTCTTCTAAGTTAACCGCATCCTCCTGAGCATGTGCCATGGCTCTTTCCACTTCATTCATAGCAGTGGCAGCTTCATTTTCGATAATAGGTCCTCCTAGTGGATCCTGACTCAATGAAACAGAACTCTGACTGTCCTGAGAACTGTCTCTGGCAATCTCGGCTGCAATCGTTGCTTCCTGCTCAATTTCCAAAGTCAACATTTCTTGATATTTGGGAAAAGCAGGACATTCTATGGTCTCCTTAGCAGCAGTGAAAGAGTCTTCGTAACAGAGGAAATCTCCAAGCAGTTCCTCTTCTGCACGCCAAGGCTTGAAAAGTTGCAAAAGTGCTAAATAGAAAAACTCCTTTTTTTCTGGAGATTCGCCACTCAATTTTCGATGGTTTACTAATTGGCATTTTCTTTGCTTGACCAGACATCCCTCACTTCCAATTACAGCATACACTCCTTTCTCAATATCTTCTTTGATGTTCCTCTTGAATATATAATTTTGTAGAACCTCATATAGACAAACATTCTCAAGGTGACTGCTTCGATTTGGATAATATGTATCCAACATGTTGGTCTTCAAAATGTCGGTACTGTTTAGTTCCTTTTCCGCCAAATACTCAATTTCCCGGACAGGTTTTAGAACTCGATTTCGCGTTGCAGCAAGACCAAGACTCGCCCAAACGATACTCCTGGATTTGGCATAGAGACTTGCTGAAGACAACCGGTCAGAACATTCGTAAGTTCCGATTTCTCGATGCGACAACATCTTCAGACTGAAACTGTACAACTTCTTGCTGAGGCTCTTTTCATGGGAAATGTCCTCCCACATATCCTTCAATTCTGTCTTTTCTTTTTTGGTGATGTAAGATGTCACATACCGAGCCACAGCCATACAGTTGTCAGCCACAAACTGTATATCCATGTTAGCATTCCACATGGACAAAATCACTGGGTTGTAGTCGTTGATGTACTTGGACACGTCGTTCCTTTTCAAATTGTATGTATTTTTGGGTGATTTCCTCGTCACATTATGTCGCAGCGAAGACATCAAACTGTTCACTCTTCCTTTAGAAATCACCGGTCGTGGAAAGTTGAAACGACATTTGGTGTAGAACTTGTCCTTGTTTCTGAATTTACGACGACAGTACTTTCCACAACGATGGCTTTGGAAACGTAGAACTTGTTCTCTTAGGCTTTTCTTCTCCGTTGCGTTTGGAACAGCACACGTAGAATACTGTTCTATGAAATTCATCACTAAGTCATCCGGATCTGTTCCGAATTTAGGTGCATCCTTGATCCACAGCAACATATGTATATGAGGAGCACCTCTTGCTTGGTACTCCTTTCTCCAGAAGAAATCCAACACCTCTCCAAGAGGTGGATTCTTCTTATTTGTGATGAAAGACATCATAGCTTCAAATCTATGATTGAAGTACCTGCATACATTCACTGGATCCAAAGAACACAGTTTTCCAGGTGTCTTGAATTCAATGTTTTCAATATTTCCACTTGCCTCTCGTAGAAATTCAAGTAAGTCTTCCCAGCCATACTCGGCACAGCTCAGAGTGAGGAACCATGTTGGAGTTCCTAAGTTCCTCAGCATACATTTTAAATCACCATGACGACGGTACCAGTACTCATTAGTACCACGCTGACACGCCATGAGATTAATTAGGTGAGAATCCAAAATACTGTCTTGGACATTGACTTTATGCATAAAGTCACTTGCCGAGATGTTTCGCATCTGTATACCACTTTTTAAGATGTGGTTCACTGCATATGACAGTCCAGACAGATCGCTTTCAAACAGGAGATGAAACAAATAGGGAATGCATTGACGAAACCTAGGATCTTCTGCATACAAACGTAAAGTTCGGTATTCAGACGCAGGAATTTGATGAGGTCGCTCATCATATCTTCCTCCTTGACCTGTTGGAAATAGCTGTGGGAAACACCGAGCTTCCAAACTTTCCTCCCAAACACTAATGGGACTCCCTTTGGCTTGTTTCATTTGAAACAACTCAATTGCATTCCCCATGACTTCCTTGGAATGCAAAGGATGAACACTATAATGTTCATATATTTCTTCACTTTTAGAGGCCTCTACTTTCTCAATTTGGCCAGCACACAAATCGCTATCCTCTTCATCACGTACTTCCTCTTCTACAACCTATACATTCTTATAGTACTTATTATTTTTCTTCAAATACAATGTTGCCTTTTTGACTTTCCTAACATCCACTTAATCTTGCCATATTTTCTTATTCTTTGTCGGAACCCCATTAACCAAGATAACCAGAGGTTCCTCTTCCACTTTTTCTACTACAATTGTGTTAATGTTTTTGTTCAAATCTAGAGGCAAATAAACAACTCTTCCCTTTAATCCTCTCTGTAAATCTGATGGAGGCAACTTCCCTGTCTTTGGCTCCATTCTTACAATAGCCTGAAAGGGATGGATACTTTGAATCAAAATAGATTCATAAGTATTTAAATCCTTCAATTCAGAAGGAATCTCAACCAATTCCAGATTATTATGAACCGCCCTAGCAGGCATCTGGTTTTGGTTTAATTTGTTACAACAATAAGTACACACACGTTGATCCGATCCCAAATCAAAACAATTTTCTACCATCAAGTATGTGGCAAAATCCTTCCATTCACTATTATTTTCCCTTTCACTTTTTGCATATAAATCCACTAACTTAATCTGATTCTTGTAATAAGTGCGTCGACAACACACACAAGTGAAATTAGGCCTCTCACTTGATTTCATCTGAAACGTGGCAATTTCCTTCTGAAATTTATCTGTACTGGAAACCTGTACATTATCTTCAACATTATCCTCTACTTCTGGGTCAATTTGAACATTCTCATCTTTACTTCCAAAGTAACAAAACTCAATTTCTTCACAAATATTCTTGACATCTATTTCAGAACCATGCAAAAGAGCAGCACATAATTGTTTAAGCATAATTGCTGGACTCTTAGCATGATACAACATTCTCACTATTTTCCTGACTTTATTATGATGCACTGCTAGCATCCTGAAATGATGAAAAACACTCTGGCATACTCTCCTGGAAAGACAAGCCAGTGAATGACCACGCAAACCTGTCATTTGTCTCACTCTGCAAGGATCTAATTCTTGCAACAACTTCATTTTCTGCTTCAAACTTTTCTTATTAAATGTCCGTACAAAATCACAAAGCAAATTGATGGAATCCTGTCGCACACTGCAAATAGAACTACACTGCCAAATGTACACAGGACCCTTAGGACGTCTTCCTAAAACCTCATTACCTATTACCTCGTCTGTCTCTGTTGTCATAAGTTTTTCTTTTCCAACTGGACAACCATCCTTCACTTCATAAGCTCAACCACTGGTGTCAACTGCAAACACCAAATCATTATCCTGAAAATAACTCTCCTCATTAAAAAATGCCTCACAACTTGAACTATGCATCCATTCTCCGGAAAAAACTTCACAAAAGTTACTACGATTTACTACTCTCTTCCATCTACTATTTGATTTGAAATCAGAAATTACCTTGTTTAGTTTCCTAATTCTATTGATTACCAAAATAAATAACTTTCGCTTAATTTCGAAAGCATGATCAATAATTTTCTCTACATTTTTCTTCTTCTTATAAAATGCCACTTTCTGTTGGCCTTTCTTAATATTTTTTAATAAATTAACTATTATCCTGTTGCGGAACATTCATTTTCGAATGTCCCTAAACTGTTGTTTCCTTCTACTATCATGCACAGAGTTATCTCTTGCTCTAGCAGTAACATTTTTGATTGGTCTTTCCTTTCCATTTAAATTGCTTTTCTTTTTCTGGACTGAAACATTTTTTGGAGAAATACTTTTTTTACTACAAATATTTCTTATGAATGATTTCGTGCTCTTACCCGGAGCTTTCTTGGTGATTTCACAATTTTTTGGGGGAGAGGACTGCTGCAATAATAGATGATCCTGCTATCTTTGACGTTTTCTAGCCTTTCTAATTCGATTCTTAGTTGGCATTTTTCAAATTTTGAAATGATCTGCAGTTGAATCTGTGGAAAAATATAATAAAAAATGTTATTAACCACTATTACTAAACAGTAAATGAATAACAGTCATCAAAAACTTAACACCCTACTTATTATTTAACATAGCAAATCTTTTGCACCACAACTGCGTCACAAAAGTGACGCACAGTGGTACAAAACAGGCATACACCTATCATAAATCTCTCCCTAACATTTTAAATGATTGATTCAGGATGACGATAAGGGGCCTCATTTATGAGGCCTTGCGTCAGTTTTGCGCTGCGGATGCGGCACTTTTTGTGACACATCTGCGGCGTAAAACATGCGCCTTGTTGCGCCATATTTAAAAAGTGACGCATCTAGGTAGATGCGTCACTTTTTAAACCCCTGCGCCACATTATAACTGCGTCAGGTATAATGTATGCAGAGGTGACGTTCCCCCGCAAAAAGCCTCGTAATAGTGACGCAGTGAAATCTATGAGATTTCACTGCGTCACTTTTAGGATGCTGTTGCGTCAAAATCTTGCGCCTGCCTCACAGCAGGCGTAAGACTAACGCAAGCCCTTTCACATGGGGCTTTCCCCATGTGAAAGGACGCATTGCTGGAGATGCGTCACTTTTGTGACACACTCCAGCAATGCGTCACTTTTGCGCTTACAGATGCGTCAGAAATACTGACGTATCTGTAAGTCCTTGCGACATGATGCGTCATACATTAAATAGGACGCATAATTGGTGTCGCAAGGAGTGCGCAGTGAAAAGTGACGCACCGCTGTTTTCACGCAGCAATGCGTCACTTTTCATAAATGAGGCCCAAGGTGTGGCCTATCTAGAGGTTTGTTTGGGCCCAGATCTTTGGACTGGGGTGAATGTGTGTCATTGATCCACATTCGGTCCATCACCTGTTTTGTTTGTTTGAGGTGAGGCCAACACACGGTTGCAGATGAGATTTTTGCTTGTTGAAGAAAACAAAGGAGATAGTACATGTGAAAGCCTACCAATGAAGTAAGTCATGTCCACTTCACTCTTGAACAAAGGGCAAACCTCTTTTGAATCTGTGGTCACACCTAAACTTCATCTACACAATGTCATTCATAAACTTAGGAAACACTAGTGATGTAATTGAAAAATGTGGAGTTTCTTTTCCTCATTTCAGAATTACATCACCTGTGTTTCCTCATTGACTTAAAATGTCCTTAATACACATGAAAGCGTTTTTTTGATTGCCCTTGCACCATTTTTGGGTCATTTTTAACATGGCTGTATAACTCCCATAATCAAAATCTAAATTTGCCAAGCACAGGTGGAGCATATTTACAAGAAACTTGCCCCAGGCACAAAGCTCTTCAATTTAAATGGGAAAAATAACATCATAGACACTCAAATGCCTTTTAAATATGCTCCAAACAACCTATGAAGTTCTAGCAGTACATATCCAGAAATATAATTGATTTCAAAAAAAGTTTTAGAACACAACATATAAATCAATTGTATACCTACATTCAAGATGAAATGACTGAAAATGTCCTTGAGACACATGAAAGCATTTTTTTGAATGCCCTTGCACCATTTTTGGGACATTTTTAACATGGCTATGTAACTCCCATAATCAAAATCTAAATTTGCCAAGCACAGGTGGGAGCGTATTTACAAGAAACTTGCCCCATGAAGAACGCTTTCCATTTAAAAAGGGAAAAATAACATCATAGACACTCAAATGCCTTATAAATATGACCCAAACAACCTATGAAGCTCTAGCAGTACATATCCAGAAATATAATTGATTTCAAAAAATCGTTTTTAAACACAGCATATAAATCAATTGTATACCTACATTCAAGAGGAAATGACTAAAAATGTCCTTAAGACACATGAAAGCGTTTTTTTGAATGCCCTTGCACCATTTTTGAGACATTTTTAACATGGCTATATAACTCCCATAATCAAAATATAAATTTACCAAGCACAGGTGGGAGCGTATTTACAAGAAACTAGCCCCATGAAGAAAGCTCTTCAATTAAAATGGGAACAATAACATCAGAGACACTCAAATGCCTTATAAATATGGCCCAAACAACCTATGAAGCTCTAGCAGAACATATCCAGAAATGTAATTGTTTTCAAAAATCGTTTTTAAACACAACATATCTGTTTCAGCTTACATGAGAGACCATGGAATGGGCTCCATGTACAACAATATCTTGTGTTACTGCATGCCAGAATGCTAAACCGAATATGCAATTACAATTTCTCAAAGAAACAAAATCTATTTGTATATCACTTGAGACAAAGCCACATTTTAAAAACACAGCTTTCTTCATCATTTTCTCCTTAAATCATACTATTCTCTATCTAAATTAAATAAATCTTTTCTCACCTTAGCAAATACTTTTTGAGTTTCAAAACAGTCTCAGAAATACTCCAAATTGTCTTCAGCAGAACAAAGAGGATGCACTCCAGAGGCTGCAGCTATAGAAAGCACAGAAATGCTGATATTCATTACACATATCTCTCATATTAGCCAATCATAACTCTTCCCTCATTTTTTTCAAATCAAAACCCTTCCCCCCTCTGCCCTCTCTGCCTTTTTTGCTTAGCAACCACCTCCTGAAAGACCTCTCATGTTTGCAAGTTCACACAACAATGTTTCAATTGAACTCTGAACTCTCAGTGCACCTGCGTATCCAGTGCAATCTTTCATTAAATGTTTTTTCCTTGACCATTCAAATTACATCTTTCAAAGAACACATCCATGCACCCTAACTTTCTGTTTTCAGAAATGGAAATGCACCAATCACTGCTAATGAATCATTAGCACTGGAAATCCACAGTTTTTTTTCTTTACAAACTCCTACTGTTTCAACTGCCCTTTCATTACCACACTTCATCTGACTGCAGCCCAACCTTCTCTCACCATGTTTAATGTCTGGATTGTTGGACATAGTTACATCTACTGGGCTCAAAGGTATGCTGAGAACAGAAATTTACCTAACCTCAATTTACAAGATGTGGAAATTAAGTGGTTGGGCCAAAGAGGATTAAAATGTCACCAATTGATACCATTGGTGAAAACCTTTATGCATTTGCCAAAACCTGACCTGTTAATTGTGCACTGTGGAGGTAATGATTTGGGCACTTTGACTGGGGTAGGTCTGGAAATGCTTTTAAAGGACACCTTTGAGCAATTAATGGCACTTTTCCCTCAAACTGCCTTGGTATATTCAAATATATGCCAAAGACAGAAATGTCCAAATTGAGAAGTCGAGGAAGCATGTAAACAAATCTGTTTCAGCTTACATGAGAGACCATGGAATGGGCTCCATGTACAACAATAACTTGCGTTACTACATGCAAGATATCTACAGAGGAGATGGAGTTCACTTCTCAGATGAGGGCAACAGAATTTTCATTTTGAATTTAAGACTGTGCATTGGTACCTACTTATAAGTACCAAAATGTACCATAAACCCAAAAGCTCTTCTCAGAGCTACCCTACATCTGATTGTCAGATTCCACGAGGCCCAAGCACTGCAGGAACGTAGCATGCACCAGTCCCCTTCCCCTGCCCACAGGACACCCACAGGAATAACTCTATGGGTGCACCGGTAGACCTGAAAAGAGGGTGGTAAGTTGAAAAGACACCAAGTCTTCCACCCTTGTAGGTACCGGGACACAGCTCCCTCGATCTTTACGCTTCTGCACCTATGTATAATCAGGGGAAAACAAAACCATTCATGTGCACTGTACACCAATATACCCAACCCCCTGTGACCACGCTTTAACAAACACACAACCCTTCTCACCTGTGGCACATGCAGGCTCCGCCTCGTAAAGATGTGGAGTACTGCAACTTCAAAAACCATGTACTCCTGTTTCTGCTCTAGGAAACTGGGCAGTAGAGGGGAAGGAGCCGTTTAGCGTAAGGTCCTCGTACCAAAAAGAATAGTAAGGGGAAAAGGTAGGCTTTAGTGTGCAGCCTATACCAAAAAAAACCCTTGACGAACTAAAATAACCCGGAAGGACAAGGATTAGGGAACCCTCCGTTGCGCTATACTGTCAGCGCGATCCAAAACAAAGCCGCCGCGGAGTGACCCAAAACGTCACTACCGCACACAAAGAGGCGAAGCGCTGTCTAACAGAGACGCGCTTGCGCTTGCAGCGAACCTCGGTAACTTCAGCGTATAAGACACGCTGGAGAGAACGGGAGCCCCCGAACCCTCACTAATCGTACACACGGAATACTGGGGCAAAAAAGAACAAGGGTAGACAACAAAGGGAAGGGTTACCTGGATACCACTAACACCCTATCAACAAACAACACGTAACACGGGAAATGGGTCAAAATCAAGGCAGGCAAGGGATCAAAAAAGAAAACCCTCTTCACGAGCCCGTGAGAGGGGATAAGCCAACTACAGAGGATTAAGGCAGCAGAAAGGAGGCTCTGCTCAGCACGTTTCAGCAACCAACAACCAGGAAGGGAATCCAAACACTGGCAATATCGAGCACTGAGCCAAAGGTAGGACTAGTTTTTATACGCCTATCCCCGGTCATGTGATGTTAAAACATGGTCACAAAGAAAGGACTAGCTCGAATCCTAACAGTACCCCCCCCCAACAATCCTCCCCACTGGTCTGGGCTTGGAGGGGTGTGATCTATGGAATAGCCGAACCAACCGTGGAGCATGAACCCCCCCAGCCGGCTCCCATGTCCTATCCTCTTTCGTATACCCCTTCCAGTCTACCAAGTAGAAAAGACGGCCCCGGACCCGCTTGGAATCAAGTATAGCCTGGTCCTCAAATTCCTCTTGGCCATCTACCAGGACAGAAGGAGGGGGTGGCAACACCTGGTCTGATGGTACATAGGGCTTAAGCAGAGAGGTGTGAAAAACAGGGTGTACACTATACTCCTGAGGTAGCCTAAGCTTCATCGCTACAGGATTAATTACCTGGAGAATGGGATATGGGCCCACAAACCTAGGCTGCAGTTTACGTGAACCCGGTAATCTCAAGTTACGGGAAGACAGCCACACCAGATCCCCTAATTTGTAGGCTGGAGCAGGGACTCGGTGTTTATCTGCCTGCTCCTTCATGGCCTCCTTTGCATCTAACAGGCTCTTTCTGGCCAAAGCCCAGATGTCCCCCAAATGCCTACACACGTCGTCGATGGCTGGCACGCGTCCCGTGGGCTGTATAGCCATTGCCCTCGGATGGTATCCCAAGGAACAGAAAAAGGGTGTCATGCCCAAGGCGGAATGCACACTGTTGTAATAGGCGAACTCCGCGATGGGTAGAGCAGTTACCCAATCACAGGACAAGGACGCAATCAGACACCGCAAGTATTGCTCCATCGTCTGATTAGTGCGCTCAGTCTGACCGTCCGACTGAGGATGGTAAGCCGAGGATAGACTGATCTTGGTTTTCAACACCCCACACAACTCAGTCCAAAAGTGTGAAACGAACTGTGCCCCTCTATCAGATATAATCACCTCCGGCAACCCATGCAAACGCACAATCGAAGACATGAACACCACCGCCATCTCCTTTGCGGTAGGAAGTTTGGGAAATGGTATGAAGTGGGCCATCTTGGTGAATAAATCTACCACCACCAACACGGCGGTGAAGCCTGCGACAGAAGGTAGATCGGTTACAAAATCCATGCTCAAAGAATGCCACGGACCAGGTGGAACCGGCAAAGGCTGTAAAAGTCCTGAGGGTTTACAATGCGAAGGTTTACTAGTCGCACACACCGGACATGCACCTACATACCCCTGAACATCCCTTGACATGGACTCCCACCAAAACCACCTCATACACAAGTCCTTGGTCTTTCCCACCCCCGGATGTGCTGCCAGGGCGGAGGAATGACACCACTCCAACACCTCATCCCTCAAACCAGGGGGAATAAACAACCTGTCCTCCTTATACAACAGACCGTCTTGTAACACCACCTGGGGTAGGGTTAACCAAGGGGCCAGATCCAAGTGACTTAGTCGGTCCTTCACGAGAGCAGGAAAATCATCCCCTGTCACTGCCCCTACTATTCTCTCGCTAGCGATCATAGCCCTACTCGTACACGAAGAACCTTCATCTCTTGCATCCACGTGTATTCGGGAAAGCGCATCAGATTTCACCTGTTGAGCCGCAGGTCTATAGGTTATAATGAAGTCGTATTCATTAAAGAATAGAACCCATCTGATCTGACGCGGTGTTAATGCCCCAGCTGAACGAAAGAATTCAAGATTCTTATGGTCAGTGTAGATGGTTATCACGTGACGGGCACCCCACAAGTAATGCCGCCATTCCTCAAACGCCAGTTTAACCGCCAGCAGTTCTCTCTCTGCCACCGTATAATTGCGTTCGGCTGGCAATAAAGTTTTGGAAAAGAACGCAATCGGATGCATATGGCCTGTGGCATCATCTCTTTGTGACAATACACCTCCTACAGCACACAAGGAAGCATCTGTTTCTACGTAATACGGCAGGGCAGGATCTGGATGCACCAACACCGGGGCAGACACAAACTGTTTAAGCAACATACGAAAGGCGTCTTGAGTATCACTAGTCCACTCAAAGGGAACACCCTTTCTCAAGAGGCGAGTCATTGGGGCCACTATATCAGAGAAATGCAGGATAAATCGCCGATAAAAATTAGCGAATCCAAGAAGCACCTGTATTTGTTTCACATTCGTAGGCACTGGCCAGGTCTCAATAGCCTGAATCTTTTTGGGATCCATACGAATGCCTGCAGCAGAAATGACAAACCCCAAGAACTCCACTTCAGAAGCTCCAAACTGACACTTCTCCAACTTAGCGTACAACTGATGTTCCTGTAACGTCTGCAATACTTGCAACACATGCTCAGTATGATCAAGTCCTTTCTCTGAATAAATGAGGATGTCATCCAAATACACTATAACGGTTTGATCCAAATATCTACCAAGAACTTCATTTATGAAGAATTGAAACGCCGCGGGCGCGTTACACAACCCAAAGGGCATTACGGTGTATTCGAATAATCCATACTTAGTTTCAAAAGCCGTCTTCCACTCATCCCTTGGCCGAACCCTTATGAGATGGTATGCGCCCCGCAAGTCCAGCTTAGTGAAGACTGTAGCCTTGCGGAGCTGGTCCAGTAACACGGAGATGAGCGGAAGAGGGTATCTGTTCTTAACTGTGGCAGAATTCAATGTGCGATAATCCACACACGCCCTCAAAGACCCTTCCTTCTTAGGTATAAAAAAGATTGCCGATGACACAGGCGAGGAAGAAGGACGTATGTAACCCAACGACAACATCTCATCTATATATGTCTTCAGATGAGCCTCCTCAGGTTCAGAGAGAGCATAAACCCGACTGCATGGTAATGGGGCCCCTGGTATTAGGTCGATCTTACAATCATAGGACCTGTGTGGAGGGAGACCTTGGGCACATCCCTTATCGAACACATCCTTATATGCGGAATACTGTGGAGGAATCCTACACGTCTCTGTCACCGCACAGGACAAGGGATCAATCTGCTCTGCCACCACAACATAACAATTCTTTAAACAGTGAACCGAGTCCAATGTAACCAGTCTCTGCACCCAGTCGATCCTGGGGTTATGTGTTTGTAACCACGGGACTCCCAGTACCAAGCCGAAAGAAGGTGCGTCAATCAAATCAAAGACCACGGATTCTACATGCCCGTTATCACACAATAAACCTAAAGGTTCAGTCTGTCGGGTAATACACCCCGACGTCAACTCAGTCCCATCGATGGCTCTCACAGGCTCTGGTTGTTCCTTTAAATGACACGGAACCATCAGTTTATCCGCCATCGAGATGTCCATGAAGTTCCCAGTGGCCCCGGAATCAAGCAATACTGACACCGGGACTCGGTTCTGTGCTGATAACAACAAGTGAGCATTAATCACAAAATGTCTGGGAGCCTGATCTATCGCCCCCACCACTTCATACTGAGCCTTTATTTCCCTATCAGCTTTTTGCTCCACTTGTATGCATGCCGCCTTTTTCCCAAACCCCACACCAGAGGGCTTCACGGGACAGTCACGTGCGAAGTGTCCCCCCTGTCCGCAGTACAGACACAAATTCTTCTCTCTCCTTCTTTTCTTTTCCTCTGGAGTCAAAGGACCCCGTACTCCACCAATCTCCATAGGCTCAGGAACGATCTTACTCTCCCCTACCGCCTTCACCTCCGGTTTCATGTAACCACCCCGTGAGTATTGCAACCGACTACGTTCTCCTCGCCGTTCCGTCACCCTGTGATTCAATTTCACCACCAAATCGATGAAAGCCGCACAATCCTCAGGCGGATCCACCACCTGTGACACAATATCCTTCAATTCCTCGCATAAACCCTGATAGAATAGTGATGTCCTCTTCTCAGTAGGCCAATGCGTCTCAGACACCAATCGGTTAAAGTTGGCTATATAAGACAACAGGTCCTGCCTGCCCTGCCGTAATTTCAATAGTTCTGCGTCTCTAGCCTGCATGAACGCATGTTTGGCGAATAGGCTACGCATCAAGTCTTTGAACGCCAGATAATTATACAACACACGGTCATTGTTTTCCACTAACGGAATAGCCCATTGGGCCGCGTTGCCAGCCAGATACGACAATATGAACGCAACTTTTGCGGAATCATCAGGAAAGGCATTTGTTCTACACATAAAGTGAAGCTGGCACTGGTTCATAAAAGTACCAAATTTCTCACTCTCTCCTGTGAACCTCTCAGGGTGGGGGGGCTAAGGGCACTGCTACAGGGGTTGAAACTGTCACTGCTATGGGTGAGCTGCTGCTTGCAGTACTTGCTCCTGCCCCTGCTGAGTACTGGAAGGTGGCTGGCTGGATCACAGGACTAGGTCCCCTATGCTGTGACTGTTCTCTAGCCCTTACAGCCACTAACTCCTGTTTCAGACCTACATTCTCCTGTTGTAACTCTTGCACTTGTGCCTGTAGGGTGTGTACCGCCCCCATGATATCCTGCATTGAGGGCCCTCCCGTACCTCCACCCTCGTCATCCATGCTCGTCCGGGCAGTGCTATATTAACGTGGGCTCGATATTCTGTCAGATTCCACGAGGCCCAAGCACTGCAGGAACGTAGCATGCACCAGTCCCCTTCCCCTGCCCACAGGACACCCACAGGAATAACTCTATGGGTGCACCGGTAGACCTGAAAAGAGGGTGGTAAGTTGAAAAGACACCAAGTCTTCCACCCTTGTAGGTACCGGGACACAGCTCCCTCGATCTTTACGCTTCTGCACCTATGTATAATCAGGGGAAAACAAAACCATTCATGTGCACTGTACACCAATATACCCAACCCCCTGTGACCACGCTTTAACAAACACACAACCCTTCTCACCTGTGGCACATGCAGGCTCCGCCTCGTAAAGATGTGGAGTACTGCAACTTCAAAAACCATGTACTCCTGTTTCTGCTCTAGGAAACTGGGCAGTAGAGGGGAAGGAGCCGTTTAGCGTAAGGTCCTCGTACCAAAAAGAATAGTAAGGGGAAAAGGTAGGCTTTAGTGTGCAGCCTATACCAAAAAAAACCCTTGACAAACTAAAATAACCCGGAAGGACAAGGATTAGGGAACCCTCCGTTGCGCTATACTGTCAGCGCGATCCAAAACAAAGCCGCCGCGGAGTGACCCAAAACGTCACTACCGCACACAAAGAGGCGAAGCGCTGTCTAACAGAGACGCGCTCGTGCTTGCAGCGAACCTCGGTAACTTCAGCGTATAAGACACGCTGGAGAGAACGGGAGCCCCCGAATCCTCACTAATCGTACACACGGAATACTGGGGCAAAAAAGAACAAGGGTAGACAACAAAGGGAAGGGTTACCTGGATACCACTAACACCCTATCAACAAACAACACATAACACGGGAAATGGGTCAAAATCAAGGCAGGCAAGGGATCAAAAAAGAAAACCCTCTTCACGAGCCCGTGAGAGGGGATAAGCCAACTACAGAGGATTAAGGCAGCAGAAAGGAGGCTCTGCTCAGCACGTTTCAGCAACCAACAACCAGGAAGGGAATCCAAACACTGGCAATATCGAGCACTGAGCCAAAGGTAGGACTAGTTTTTATACGCCTATCCCCGGTCATGTGATGTTAAAACATGGTCACAAAGAAAGGACTAGCTCGAATCCTAACACTGATCACTCACAATTATTATTTTTCTCTAACTTTTTTCTCTAATTTTCACCAAACTACGCTCCAAGAGCGCTACCCGGTACGCGAACTGGAAACTAACCGCGCAAATTTTTTAAAAAAAATGTTTTTTTCCCGCACATATGGTCCTCCTCAGCCACCCTCAGAAAACCTAGGGGGTCAAGATACATCTACCGTGCCCCCTTCTGCCCATTCTGAACATTATTTGCCCTCCATCTTGTATCTTGATTCGACCGAAACACAAAATGGTGGACTCCCGTTACGCTGCTGGTTCGCGGACCGGGCCGCATACCCGGAAGCGGTCCAATAAAAAAGGTGGGAAAGTAATTCACAGAAAAACGACTGGAGACACTCTCACCAAATATACATTACCTCATACTACATAACAATCCCTTTCATTTTCACAAATTTGATCGAAATTCCATTTAGCCATTAAGCCTGTAGACCTCTCTAAATACCGTGAGGTAAATTACTTCACAAAACACATTTGAAGTGTTGGAATTGACAACCAATGAAAATGTTACTTTCATTTTCTACTTTTATTACCTGATATTTGATTGGTTATATACCTGAATATATATAAAGGAAGAGAAGAAAACACAGCCCTTTTGACTGCTACTTCTTGTTGTACATTACATTTGAATAGTTACTAAACACTTCAACTTGTTTGTGAAGGTAAGTTGTTATTTTTAAAACTGAAGTATATTGTGCACTATAACTTAATATGGTAAACATTTTCTGATAGTTATATACTATCCCTCTGTAGTAGTTATAGATTTAGATAGACTTCTCTGTTATAGTTATGGATGGAGTTAGGCTTCTCTTGGTTAAATCACATACACTTTTTTATAGTCCTACTTCCACTCTGATACTATACACTGCCAAAAGATAAATTCACTGATAAAAACTGCCTATCTAAAATTAATCCCAACAGTGCCCTATCTCTAGTAATATATATTTTTTTAATCCAAATTACAGGCAAAATGGAACACGAGCAGCAAGTTCAATTTAAAATTGTACTGGAAGAGAGCAGCCAAGGAAACATTGATGAATTTATGGATGAAAGTAGGGACCAGGAACTACTTCAATGTGTGGAAGCAGTGGATAACCTGCTTAAAAATGAGGACAATTTACACCCTCATAGACTTCAAAATATATTCAATGACAAATATGAAATTTCTGACAATGAAATGTTAGAAAATTTAATAAATTATGAAACACAATCAAAATAAAAAAAAATGCTTAAAAAATAAAGAAAAAAAAATAATCAACAAAAACAACAAACAATTAACATACAGTATTTGAAAAGTCTATCATTCTTTTTTCCTTATAGTACGCTGCCCAGAACGCTTTCCGGTTCGCGGACTAGGCGCTCACCACGCAAAAAAAAAAAAAAATCTTTTTTTTTGCCCTGCTGGGCCCTTTTAAAACCTCCACATAAAACCTAGGGGGTGAACGAGGATCTACTATGCCCCCTTATGGTAATTTCCCCCTTTGTTTTGGCCTCCTCTTGTCTCTCGATCCTACCGAGAGACAAGATGGCGGCCGCTCCGGACTGTTTAGAATGTTGACAGACACCAGAGAGCCAATCAGCTTCGCTTCGCAAAGTTCCGTTACGCGAAAAGTACGCGAACCGGAGCGCAGCCCGGAGCGCTGTTACAGATATATATCTTTTTTTGAACGTTAATTTCTCAAAATCCACTGAAGCACATATAGCGAGACCTAGCAAAGGCACATCGGGCTAACAGTCCCTACAATTTTGCCAAGTTTCGTGGAAATCCATTCAGCCGTTCGGGCTAAAAGTGAGGCCAACCGCCCTATGGAAATTAACATGGGAAAAACGCGTTTTGGGACCCCCCTTTTTTCTCGGCCCCCCCTTGACAAACCTCCCCCAAATTTTCAGGGGCTGCTCAGAAACAAAATGTGCCATTTTCCTGAAAATTTCAGCCGATTCCGTCCACAAACGCCAAAGTTATTAGACATAGAATTTTCAGAAATCCCATAGGGAAAAAATCCTAACTATATATACCTACTGGCGACCGCCAGTAGGTAATATATATATATATATATATATCGAACTACCAGCATGCTTTGCCTGTGGGAGTGTCAGCGCAAATGAAGTGCACCTGAATTGGAGGAGGGGCTAGAGTAACATTTAACAGGTCACTGTTTCCATCGTAGCTGTTCCCCCTGCTGACCCTGAAGGAGCCTGTGAAACTTGCACTGAGGAAGGCGTATTAGCGCTGAAACGCGTATGCCTCTGTTTTATGGACTGCCAGCACTGCGCAAATTGAAAATAAAGCCTTCTAAAGATTCCGGAGTGTGTTGTGCTTGTCTCCAGGGAACAAGCGTGGTTTGGTGTTTAATCAGCAAGCTGGTTGCTGCCCTACGGCACACCCTCTCGTTCTGGAGCACCTTGGGACAACCAGCAGTGTGGAAACTTGCATTGGTGGCAAAAAACAAGGTGCCCCCCCAGCAGGTATATCGCCGATGGTTGCATGGGCTGCAATGGGGAAAGAGGGGGCAACAGGTTGTGTCTGAGGAAGGAATCTGCAGCGGACTTTGTTGGACACACCCCCTGGCACTCGAGCTGATGTGTAGCCCATGCGCAGAACATTGGGAGCATCACTGTATGTTTTGGAGCGCCACTGAAACTATTCAGCCGCCCACCCAGACTACAGGCACCAGCATGCTTTGCCTGTGGGAGTGTCAGCGCGAATGAAGTGCACCTGAATTGGAGGAAGGGCTAGACTAACATTTAACAGGGCGCCGTTTCCATCGTAGCTGTTCCCTGTGCTGACCCCGAAGGAGCCCGTGAAACTGGCACTGAGGAAGGCGGACTATCACTGAAACGCGTTTGCCTCTGTTTTATGGACTGCCAGCACTGCGCAAATTGAAAATAAAGCCTTCTAAAGATTCCGGAGTGTGTTGTGCTTGTCTCCAGGGAACAAGTGTGGTTTGATATATATATATATATAAGGGAGGGGACTCGCTCTTGCACTTTGTTCAAATAAATTTGCACTGCTGGCACCTGATTCGGAGTGATGACTTGTTGATCTAAACAACAGTTACTTTTGAGGAGTGGAGGTCTGCGCCCATTGCAGCCGCTACGTTTAGCGGTTGGGATCCTGTTTGTCCATATATATATATATATATATATATATATATACATATATATATATATATATATATATATATATATATATATATATATCACGTGACACGTGATAAAGGGCTTATGGGCTTGAAACGCGTTGTGTTGGGTCACTTACAATAAAATCACTGCCCACCTGAAATACCTCAGAGGTCTGTGTCTCTTTCCTCGCCTGTCTGCTGCTGCGGAGTATCAGGAAGTGGTTCAAATTTCTCCAGATATATATATATATATATATATCTTCAAGATACGTAGATATGGAGTCCTGATTATTAAATCTATACTTTTGTATTTACATTTACCTTCTCAATATTTTGTTACCCAGTATTTATTAAACAATATGTGTGCCATACAATATTTTTCTCGATGATATTGTGTTGACAACTCTCTGTGTACTGCAGCTACATGCATTATTAAAAAGGTTTGTAACGTAGTAAGGGTCGGTGCTCTAAACTTTTATTTCTTTAACAGCACCAACCACTATATATACACCGAAAAGCATCAAACAGACACCTCAGTCAGCCTCTATTTACTGACTGGAAGAGAGACCACTTCTGCAAACCCACATTCCCAGCCCTCGGCCATTACTGCTGCCATGGCAGTGGACATAACGAAGGACAGCAGAGCCCACACATTCACAGACCTTGAGCTCGAGTTTCTCTAACCAGCGACAGAAAGGATGCTTCACACTGACTGATTCTGACGTAAACCAAGAAGGTAGGAGTTATTTTGCAAGTCAAAATGTACTGGACGAAGCCAGTTTGCTCCTTGGGGGATGTAAAAGCATGAATGGGCGTGGAGCAAAGGAACCAGACACTATGATTATTAATTACTGGCTGTTTCTCAGGGTCAGCCAGCTGCCAGGTTGCCACCACCCTGTCCAGAATTCAAAAGTGGATGTGTAACCACCTCTTAAAACACAACTGGACTAAAATAGAATTCCTTTTAATGTCACTGAAAAAATCCTGCTTTCCCGTAGAAGAGTAAATTGATCCTTGCTTTCCCCTGTGCTGTAAACCGGGTATTGTGGACAACGCCAACTCACTGGGATTCATCCTCAACAAATCACTTAACCTATTGCATGGGCCGCTGGAATAATGTGATTCTGCGGCTGACTGTTTTTATGCATGTTTAGAGATTTGCCACAAAATCCATCATTTGCTGCGTAATCTGCAGATTAAAAAAAAAAAAATCTTTGTTGTTTTATTAACCATACTGTAGCACCCCCCTCAGACAGGTAAAACATCAGTACATAATTCATCAGGTGCAATAATAACAACAACAATCATAAAAATAAATTAGCTGTGGATTCCCCAGATGTATTAATTCAGGGACAATTCTTTGGGTCTCCATTCTATTGGTACCCATAAAGATAAATGTAATTTTCCTAGAGTTACAAATGCATATTCCTTGTTTACTAAAACCATTCCAAACCACATGATGCTAAAAAAACTTGCATAGTCTCTTCCCAGTCCCGCTATGCATCCATTGATCAGAGGATCCCAGATTTTCATGCCCTTTATGCGTGCACAACACCCTTTTCTTTTATATATGGCTAACTCCAGGCTACAAGTTGCCAACAATCTGGCAAGCCATTGTTGAAAAGCCGGTGGGCTTGGATCTAACCAAGCTGAGGCAATGCAGATCCTTAAGACAGCCATTGCCAGAAAGATTAATCCCTGTCCATTCCCTACTCGCCTTGTTCCTGTCAAGCCTAACATTATTTCTTCTACTGACACTTCTATTACTGTTCTTAACACTTCTGATAAAAAATCCAAAATATCCGTAAATAACTTTTGTAACACATTACAGGATGCGAACATATGAACAATGTCAGCTTCATAAAGTGCACAGCGTGGAAATACAGTTCCTTTTCAAGACCCCCACTTGGCTATCTTATAGGGTGTGTAGGACAACGAGAAACATGTCTTATAAATATGTGCTTGCAGCCTAGTAGATATTAAAAGAGAATGTGATAATTCATGAGAATATAAAAAAGTTTCAGCTGAGTCCCCTAATTTCGTCTGCCATTATAAATAGCATTTATCCATTTCATCGGGCATAGTGGCATTAATAAATTTATAAACTTCCCCAGTAGGTCCAGTTCTGTTTTTGATTAGACTTTCAATGGTTTCAACACTCTGAAATTTGTCTCTCCCCCTCCATTTCGGCACAGATAGTCCCTAACCTGGAGAAATTAAAAAAAATCTCTACAGTCTAGGATATAATCATTTCTCGATTCGTCAACAGACTAAAGCCCTAAGGATGAGAAAAAACAGCCAATCTGAACAATCCCAACCCGCACCCATCTGTCCATGCATGGATCTTCAAAGATCTCAGAGAGATTATGATTGTTAGATATCGGTGTATAAAAAGATAGTCTACCAATTCGCAGCATTTTACGTATGGTGCTCCATACTTTATGGATACTAAAAAGAGTTTTAAAACTAACTTTTTATTAATAACTATTGTGTAGTTGTCGCCATAGGCACCCTTTTTTCTCCTCCCCCAGCATAAATTCCTGTGGTGAGGGGACCTTAGATTTTTGACGCATTATCTACATTTGTCAGCAGTAGCTCACAACTGTAAATTAGCGTGGTGGCCCAGATATATAATTTCATGTTAGGGAGGACCAAACCTCCTCTATCCCTTGGCAGGGTAATGAATCTAAGTGCTCTGTGCGGTCTTGTGTATACCCATATAAACCTGAAAACTATTCCTTTAAACCATTGGGGTAAATTCCAAACATATTGCCCTAAAAAAGTATAAACATTTCGGGAGAAACAGCATTTTTACTACATTACATCTACCCCACAATGGATAAATGTAAGTTGTTTATCCTTCCAGGATTTCTTTTGTGTGTTCCGTTAAGGGCTCCATGTTGTTCTTAACTAGGTTATCCAGTTTTGATGTTATACTAACACCTAGATAAGTGTCTCTTTCCACTACCCGATTGTCCACCATCATGATTTTTTGGTTGAGTATTCTTTGTGTCTTATCTTGATTCAACGCATAGCCGGATATATACCCAAAACACTTGACCTCGTCTTCGATTATTTTTATAGCCGTGTTTGGATCAGATGTAACGGACGCGATGTCCTTGGCATAGGCCAAGGTCTTGGTAGACCAGTTCTGTGACCATATTGCCGGTATTAGTGCATTGCTCTCTAACCTGCGGATAAAGGGGTCGATAAATACCGCAAATAAGAGAGGAGAGCACCGGCACCCCTGTCTGGTCCCTCTAGTGATTACAATTTTTTCAGATAATATACTGTTCACCATAACTACTGCTGATGGTTCGGTATATAACATTTATACTGCCTTAATAAAGCTCTCCCTGATACCGTTTCTTGACATAGCCGTCCACAGATATTGACAGGAGACCCTGTTGTAGGTTTTCTCAGCATCCAACAAAATGAGTGCCATAGGGTCTCATACACATCGGTGATATCAAATATAGTAATCACTCTTTGCACAGATCAATGTTGGCGATATGAAATATATTTGTGGATTACTGAAGAAAGTCGACTGGACAGTAGTTTGGAATACATTTTAGAATTACCATTGATCACGGTGATCGGACAATAAGACCCCAATTGTAGAAGCGGCTTATGTTTTTTTTTAAAAAGACCACAATCTTTGCCAGGGACCATTATCCTGGGGGCCGCCCACCATGAAAAATATGTGTGAATGGGTCATGCATTAATTCCTTTAGCTGCTGGGAGAAGGTAGAGTAAAATTCAATCGGTATACCATCTGTGCCCGCCATTTTCCCTTTAGCTAAGCTATTCATGGAGAGTAAAATCTCATCCCATTGTGGTGGTCAATCCAAACTATCTTGATCTTCTTCCTCCAACCTTGAAAGTGGGATTAGATAGAGATATTCCTCAATCTTACTCTGCTCCTCCCCTGTACTAGCCGTATATAAAGTATGATAATACCTCTGAAATGCCACCCTGATAGCTTCTGGTTCGGTCTTCGGACCATATTCTGGATAATTAATTTCTTGTATCAAATTAGATGTGGTTTGTTGTCTAATATGGACTGACAAGTGATGACGGATCTGTTCACTTAGTTTATATACAACTTCCCTTTGTATTGTCGCCTTAATTATTGCTTTCTCCGTTAATATATCCATAATGGCAGTTTAAGCAATTGCCACACGTCTTTGTTCTGGTTCCACTTCCTGTCCCTCATGCACAGCCCTTATAAATCCTTTATCAGCTACCCTCAAATGTTCCTGCAGTGCCACCATTGTTTGTTTAGCCTCTTTGTTGAAATGTACGGAGTAATGTAGTGTTTCCCCCTAATTCCTGCCTTCTGGGCGTCCCATACCACCTCAATTGATGTGCTCCGCAAAGTATCATCCACAAACCCTGGGATCCATTGTCTCATATGTCTGCAATACCCTTAATTTAGCAGCATTGCTCTCTCAAAGGTACCGGTTCTCACATTTGGATTAACTGCTTCCATTTTTATATTCAAGGTTAATGGATTAAGATCTGATAAGACCTGCAGCTGCTTTTTGATTCACTCATAGTGTTAGAGACAAACATATAATCCAATCTTGCATGAGTCAAATGAGGTTTGGAGAAAAAGGTATACCCTGGGTTGCCTAGTTTCATCATTTGCCATCAGTCTATCAAGCCATGGGTCTGACCAAAATTTTTTAAGGCTTGAAACACTTTCGGTTTCCTCCTGTGATATTAATACTCAGCCTCCAACGGCCAATCCCCACATACAAACAATGGGAGAGGCCAGTGAGCGAGTTCATTGGAGATATTATCAAATACATTGAGGTCATCGCTTGTACTCCCATATATGGTACATACTGTCATTTTCTGTCCTGTGCAGTATTGGCATTCTGTAATTGCCTATCACCTGAATTTATCTGAAGATAACCATAAAAATTGCATCTCACCACGTTTAGCCAGTACGGCAAAGTCCCGTACCCTAGCTCCCTGCGCTGTAACGGAGACCAGTCTATACCCAAGTGTATTAAGCAGATGATGTTGTGACCCCTCAATATGGGTCTCTTGGATACAGATGATTTTCGCCCCAGCAGTTTGAAATCCCACAGCAACCCTTTGCCTTTTCTTTGTATCATTAAGACCACATATGTTGACAGTAAGAATTCTCAGATTAGTCACATTGGTTCATGTCAGTTCCTTGACTCATATATTCCTTCATTAACCCACAATCCCACCAAGCCACTCTCTCCCTTTTGATGTTAACACCTATATCAGAAGACTCTGTTGCACCCCCTTTTTTTATCCCCTGTCGGAGGTTACCCCCTCCACCTTCCACCCCTTCCCCACCCCCCTCCCCACCACACTTTAAGCAATCAAGCTCAATCCATGAGCCTGCGTGATGGTGTCTGAACCACTCCTCTCCCACCCTCCACCTCTTCTCCCCCATGCCAGTGCTCAAATATAAATTTAATTTTAGGTCGAAAAAAGAACAAAAAGGAAAAAAAATGAAAGAAGAGAAAAGAAAGTCCCCCCATTTAGAGGGAGTCCTAGTTTCGAGCCATCGCCTTTCTTATTAATGACACAGGCTTATTATTTCTTGCTCGTCACGGTCCTCCGCTAAAACATCATCCAATAACTTCTGTGCTTGGACTTCAGAGATAAAGCTATAGTTCTGTCCCTGAAAAACCACTTTCAGCCTTGCTGGATTTTGCAAAAAAACTACAGCTCCTGCTTTCTGGGTGGGTGTTTTGAGCTGGCTGAGTCGCCATCTTCTCTCCATGGTGGCGTGCGCAAAGTATGGTTTCGCGAATAAGGAGAATTTCTCAAAATTCCTTTTACTATTAGGCCTGGCCAGGTCATACACGGCCTGGCACAACAGAACATTTTCAAAGTAAATCAATACAGCATGAGGATATGCCTGACCCTTAGATGGGCGCTTTGAGATTGTTGGAGACAATCGAAGAACACATTGGATTTCTTTGTCCCAATCGCACTGTGAAAGTCCTGGCAAGGAGTTTTTCAGCATGCTTATTGTG
>NW_028250848.1:0-15589 GCF_964263255.1 Lissotriton vulgaris | reverse complement strand
TTGTCTCAGTCCTACACCCAGAACAGATTTTTTTGCATTCTCTCTTTTTCTTTTCAACTGTTTAAAGCAGGGATGGATCATGGATCATCCTGTGGAAATACAGTCACGTTATCAAATATTATTTTATGTAAGTCACGTCGATCACCAGAATAGGGGTTGCCATCTATCCTAGATGTCCCCAATTGTTCGGGTAGTTGGTTCAATAAAAACAAAGGATCCGAAATTGCACTTTAATATTCTGCTTTATATTGCACATTTGAGTGTGAAGTTTACAACATCACTATTGCACTTTAAAAGATATATCAAAATGATAAAATTGTATAATACATGTATATCCAACAGAAAAGGTTTTTTAAGTATGTAAAGTTTTACTTTTAAACCATGATTTGGTATTCACATAGATTTGTATATGCATATTTTATTGAAATTTGTTTTATATCTATTTATATTGTGATTAGGATAAAATTTTGATATTGCAACATATTTATTGGCACTCTTTTGCACATGCTTAACAGCGCAAGCAGAACGCACTTTATTGCTGTTTTCGTGAATCGATATTTCCAAACTGAGCATTTATGCAGGTATCAAATGAATGGGTGACACCCATAAAATAATGTATATATTATTCCAACTTCGAACATAATAGGCCACTCCAAGCTTATGTTAAACATATGGTGAATTACAAAGTGACATAGACCTACGAGTATTTTCTTTGTGTTTATTGTTTTGTGTCACATGGTGTATACAAATGTGGTTAAAAAGAGGGCATGATGGGAAATATTTTTAATGTGAGCAAGGGCAACCGCCCGAAACGCGTCATCTGCTAACGCTGCTGTAACCTTCATGAAATAAAGTACCTTTTGCCAGCATCTTTGGGATTCGTTGGTCTTTTCCTCGTGAAATTGCCGAGACATTGGTGATCTATTATTATTATTATTATTCCGAGTTTTGTATAGCCCCTGGTTACCAATAGGCATCCCCGCGCTTATCAGAACATAACACAGCTACTAGGAGTGACCTATGCTGCTGATATATATATATATATATATATATATATATATATATATATATATATATATCAGAAGGAATACTCCGACCACTTCCACCAAAGCCTCGGCGGCGAAGAAGGAGAAGCGAACCACTTCTTTGTAGGCAAGATGTTCTTTATTCAACCATATCCACAGCAGCAATCAACAGATGACGCGTTTCGGGCTCGAAAGCCCTTGATCACATCAAATATATATATGTGTATATATATATATATATATATATATATATATATATATATATATATATATATATATATATATATATATATATATATATATATATATATATATATATATATATATATTCCCAACCCTGGTCTGTAGTTCCAGCAAACCAATTTACTTGAGTGCACGCAAAAAAGCCATCCATCGGGGTTTTCAAGCAGTTTCAAATTATTTATTTCGCGCTTCTGCAGCCAGTTTGACAAACGCGTTTCAGCGTTTCCGCCTTCGTCAGTGTCAACTCATAACTTTACTCATGCAAGTTTTAATAAACAAACAAATTACCATGTTAATCAACATAGAAGATGTCTCGTGCATTATATACAAGTGAAAACATGAAAATAAACAGTGGACTACCCTCTTATTCTTATCGTTTGATCTAATCTGTTTATGTACTTAAATGCATTGCAAGATACCAAAGCACAGATGATCATATACAATATGAGGCCACATCATTAATGAGTGTAGCTCAATACATTTGATCAATTTTGTATCATAGAGAAAAAATGTTGGTAACGCTTTTTTCATACAAAAAATGAAACTGTTCCACTGTTTTTAAATAATGCCCTGAATGGGCTTTTGGAAACATCAGTTTATCAGCAGTGTTGCACTTTTACTAGGAGATAGATGTTAACTGAGGGGCTTCGAATTCAGGCAAGGTCACTAGAAGTTTACACAGTTCCTAGTGACCTACATGAACCCACATTTCTTATTCGTTATTAAGGCCCATAGGGGCCTTTGTCTGTAGCTTTATAATGTACTTGGACTTTAGCGTGCAGAGTTTCTTGATGTTGTCACCTCCTCGTTCTGATTTGACCAATTGGTCCAAGCAGAAGAAGGTTAAGAGATTACAGTTACTGCCATGTTCTTTCTCGAAGTGGCGAGCCACCGGATACACTTGATCTTTATTAGTGATCGCTCTTTGATGTTCTAATATTCTCTTTTTGGCAGGGTGGATTGAGCTCCCCACATACCGTTTTCCACAGGGACATGTTAGACAGTAAACTGTATATTCCGAATTACAATTCAGCAATTTGGTAATAGGCAAACTCTTCTGAATTCCAGGTACTGCATAGGTTTTGATCTTACTGCTATGCTTGCGTGCCTTAAATTTCATGCTGGGGAAGAATCTATTCACATTCTTGGACCGTTTTCTTTTTGAATCATAATGGCTATTAACCAATTGATCCTTTAAGGAATTTCCTCTCCTGTATGTGATTAGGGGATTCTCAGGTAGCTTTCCTCCCACTAAACTGTCAGATTTAAGCCCTTTCCAGTTTCTTCTCAGAATCTGGTACACCTCTGAAGATTTCTCAGTGAAATTGCTTATTAATCTGACATTATTGTCTTCTTTCTTGACTTTGTCTCTTAGTAGGGTGTCTCTACCTGTTTCATTACATCTTTTTTCTGCTTTTTCCAAGAAGCCCCTACAGCAGAGGTCTTCAATCTGTGGGGCGCGACCCCCAGGGGGGTCGTGGAGTCCTGGGAAGGGGGTCGCAGATTGTCAGTTTGCCTTAGATGGCGTGGGGCTGATTGAGGGTGCTCACGGCGGAGGCCTAATTCACACCGAGGGGTGAAAAACAACAAAGCCTCATTACCAAGTAAAAGGTCTTTTAAAGACGTGTGAAGTACTGGGGTGCGGCTTTGTGTGTGTCCCTGAAGGTGTTTAAGCCCGGCTCACATACACGAGGAGGGGAAGGGATGGGGGGGCAGGGGAGGGTGGCTGGGGGAGGAGGCTGTAGCCCTTTGAGTTCAATGGGCGTTGCGCGCCTGGAGCTGTGGGTCCTGCCTGTAAAGCACAAAGCACGAACCCTACTACCTGGCGCCTGTGCAGGAGAAATGTGCCTTAGTCTGTCACTTCAGGTGAGATGTTGTTACAGCCTGTCCGCCCCTAGCGGGGAGGCACAGAGATGCCCTCCCATGAGAGAGGAAGAAGACGCAGAGAGATACTGCCCCCCCCCCCTCTGCTCCCCCTCCCCACATGAGTGGCACAGAAAAGGTGGGTGGATGAATGAATGAAAGGGTGGATGGATGAAGGATAGATGTATGGATGGATAAAAGGTTGCATGGATCATGATGGATGGATGTGTGAAAAGGTGGGTGGATGAATGATGGGTCAATGGATGGATGAAAGGATGGATGGATGAAGGATGAATGTATGGATGTAAGGATGAAAGGGTGGTTGGATGAAGGATGGATATGTGAAAAGGTGGGTGGATGAATGATGAGAGGATGGATGAAAGGGTGGATGGATGAAGGATGAATGATGGATGGATGGAAGAATGAAACAGTAGATGGGTGAAGGATGGATGTATGGATGGATAAAAGGTTGCACGGATGAATGATGGATGGATGGATGTGTCGAGAAAGTGGGTGGATGAATGATGGGTGAATGGATGGATGAAAGGGTGGATAGATGAAGGATGGATGGATGGAAGGATGGATGAAATGGTAGATGAATGAAGGATGGATGTATGGATGGATAAAAGGTTGCATGGATGAATGATGGATGGATGTGTGAAAAGGGGGGTGGATGAATGATGGGTGAATGGATGAAAGTGTGGATAGATGAAGGATGTATGTATGGATGGAAGGATGAAATGGTAGATGGATGAAGGATGGATGTATGGATGGATAAAAGGATGCATGGATCATGATGGATAGATGGATGTGTGAAAATGTGGGTGGATGAATGGTGAATGGATGGATGGATGAAAGAGTAGGTGGATGAAGGATGGATGTATGGATGAAAGGGTGGATGAAGGATGGATGGATGGATATGTGAAAAGGTGGGTATATGAATGATGAGTTGATGGATGGATGGATGGATAAAAGGGTGGATGGATGAAGGATGGATGGATGGATGGATAAAAGGTTGCATGGATCATGATGGATGGATGTGTGAAAACGTGAGTGGATGAATGATGGGTGAATGGATGGATGAAAGGATGGGTGGATGAAGGATGAATGTATGGATGTAAGGATGAAAGGGTGGTTGAATGACGGATGGATGGATGGATATGTGAAAAGGTGGGTGGGTGGGTGAATGATGAGAGGATGGATGGATGGATGGATGAAAGGGTGGATGGATGAAGGATGGATGGATGTGTGGAAAAAGTGGGTGCATGGATGATGGGTGAAAAGATGGATGAAAGGGTGGATAGATGAAGTATGTATGGATGGAAGGAAGGATGAAGGATGGATGTATGGATGGATAAAAGGTTGCATGGATGAATGATGGATGGATGTGTGAAAAGGGTGTGGATGAATGATGGGTGAATGGATGGATGAAAGTGTTCATAGATGAAGGATGTATGTATGGAAGGAAGGATGAAATGGTAGATGGATGAAGGATGGATGTATGGATGGATAAAAGGTTGCATGGATCATGATGTATGGATGGATGTGTGAAAAGGTGGGTGGGTGGATGGATGGATGAAAGGGTGGGTGGATGAAGGATGGATGTATGGATGAAAGGGTGGATGGATGAAGGATGTATGGATGGATGGATGAACGGGTGGATGGATGAAGGATGGATGTATGGATGGAAGGGTGAAAGGATGGATGGAGGATGGATGTATGGATGAAAGGGTGGATGGATGAAGGATGGATGTATGGATGGAAGGATGAAAGGGTGGATGTGTGTATGGATGGATAAAAGGTTGCATGGATGAATGATGGAATGATGTGTGAAAAGGTGGTTGGATGAATGATGGATGGATGGAAGGGAGGATGGGTAAACAATGGATGTAAGGATTCAAGGGTGGATGGATGAAGGATGGATGTTTGGATGGAAGGATAAAAGGGTGGATGGATGTATGGATGGATAAAAGGTTGCGTGGATGAATGATGGAATGATGTGTGAAAAGGGTGGATGGATGAAGGATGGATGGATGGATGGATGTGATGAGGTCTAACAGTCGCATTTATGTTTGTCGATAGTTGTTGATGATGAGGAGTACCAGTTTCTAGAAACTTTTGTTGGAAGGGGGTCCTTTAGCCTAAAAAGGTTTTACAAGGGGGTCTCGGCATCAAAAAGTTTGAAGACCTCTGCCCTACAGTATCCTCTTTTCCTGAACCTTTCTTTAGCTAAGGTTATTGCCTCGCTGCACTCTGTGGTTGTTGAGCAATTACGTTTCATTCTTAAGAATTTTCCCACTGGAATATTTTTCACCACCCTTTTAGGGTGACAGCTATCAGCGTGGAGAATCGTGTTTCCAGCTGTAACCTTACGATGCAATGATGTTTCAATCCTCTCATTTTCTATATACACTTTCAGGTGTAGATATACTACTTCCTTCGCATTTATGCAGCTTGTGAACTTTAAATTCAAATAATTCACATTCAGGATCTCTATGTATCTTTCTGTTTCTCTCCTTGGGCCGCGCCACACGAAT
This sequence comes from Lissotriton vulgaris, assembly GCF_964263255.1. Taxonomy (NCBI): domain Eukaryota; kingdom Metazoa; phylum Chordata; class Amphibia; order Caudata; family Salamandridae; genus Lissotriton; species Lissotriton vulgaris. Next base: position 9,921 of record NW_028250848.1, on the reverse strand, counting down.
AAATCATCAATATAACACGCCCATAGGGCGATTCTGTCCATCCATTGTTCGTTTTGCCCCGCCCAGGCCACGTGCTTCTCCCACCAGCCGACAAATAAATTTGCGTAGCTGGGGGCGAAGCACGTGCCCATCATGGTCCCTTATCTTTGGTGGTACAATTGTCCTGAAAATGTAAAAATATTGTTATACAAACAGAATCTGGTGAGTTCCATTAACATTTGATTATGTTTTCGCAATTTCAGAGGTCTTTTGTTTAGAAAGAAGTTAATGGCTTGTAAGCCCATTTCGTGATATATTGAGGTGTATAAACTCTTTATGTCCTAAGTTATTAGGAGCATGTCAGAGTCCCAGCTGGTGCCTTCAATAATTCGTAAAAAGTCCTTCGTATCCTTCAAATATGAATTCAGATCTTTGACCATAGGGGAAATGAAGTGGTCAATATAGATTGAGGTATTCTCCAATAGGCTCTTCTTGGAAGAGACGATGGGTCTTCCCGGTGGCCAGGTTTTGCTTTTATGCACTTTAGGTAAGTGATAAAATGTGGCCACTTCTGGATGTTCACACTTGATGAACTGCCAGTCTTCCTGATCCAGAATGCCTTCATCTCGCCATCCTGATATCAGTTCATTGAACTTGGCGATACTGTCCAAATACTCCTGTCGTTTAATTGGAGTATAGTGTTCTGTATTTTTCAGCTGTAAAAAGGCTTCATCCTTATATTGATCTTTACTGAGGCCCACTACATTCCCCCCCTTATCGGAGGGTTTGATGATGATGGTATTGTCTTCCTTGAGTCTCTTTACCGCCTCCCATTGATTCTTGGTCATATTCCTTTTCTTTTCATTGAACTTTTTTGTTTGTAGCTGTTTGAGTTCCTCAATCACCAGTTCTTGAAATTTATCTATTGCATCATGAGGTGTCCTAGGAATTATTTTCGATTTCTTGCGTATAGTGCTTTTGCACCCTTTTTGATTAATTCCAGTTTCTTCCAATAATTGTGTGGCATTACTTTCCATCTGTTCTTCCTCGGCGTCTAGTTCATTTAAAATTTGTATAGTTTCCAAATCCGATCCCACAAGTGCGTCAAATAACCCTTGTTCTCCTGTTGTCACATTCGTATTCTTCCCCGGGTGTAGAAAATGTATTTTCAGCAATTTGATTTTTCTTATGAACAGATATAGATCTATGCGCATTTGTGTGTAGTTGTATGCGGCTGTTGGACAAAATGTTAGTCCTAATTTTAGAACAGTAGTTTCTATTTCAGTCAGTGTTCTGTTCGATAGATTTATTACTGTCTGTTCATTGCTTATTTCCATTGTTTGCCCCGTTTGCTCCGAGTGACTACTGGGGTGGATCGCCCTGTGACGGCTTTTTTTGCCCCTCCTTGTTTGCCTCCTCTTCCTTCTGGGGGTACTCGTTGGGCTGGTTGTTGTCTCAACCCTCTCATTAATTCGTACTCCTGAAAAAAAGGAGGTGTCGAGGCAGATGATGGATTTGAAGTTGTGGGACTCTGTCCTAGGGATCTCTCCTCCCCTCCTCTTCTTGCTTGTTCGTCCCCAGATATTTCTGATTCCGAAGTGCTTGGTGGTGTCCGATGTTTAGACTGGGCTTTAGACAGTTCTTTCCTAGGGGCGTCGTATATATATATATATATATATATATATATATATATATATATATATATATATATATATATATATATATTGCAGCTCCAAACACAGGCTCAAAGCACTCACAGGACTTCTGTTAGTTTTATTGAGCAAATGCACTTCGGCACTTTTGCCTTCCTCAGTGCTCAGTTTAAAAGCCTATCAAAGTTATGCATGTTTAAATACCATCACATATCTTGCCATTGGTGGGACAAAACGAATGGACAGTAACAAAGAACTAACCCAGTCCTTGGTAGAAATGTTGATTTTTGTTGCCTCCATGTCTGCAAAGGCATTTAAACTTTTGATGTACTTTTCGTTTCTGCTATGCCTCTAATTCAGACTGTTTTAGTTATCCTTTGCAAAGTAACAGATTCCGTTCCCCAAAGAATTATACTTGTGCCATGTTAATAGTCCTTAGGTCCCCTTACTTTGCATAAAACAAGTAAAACAGTCTGCATTAGAGGCATAGCAGAAACGAAAAGTACATAAAAAGCAATATTTTCCGTGAATCACCCTCACGTTTACAGGAGACAGCACCCGTCCGGAGTTCGACAGATGGGTGAACCTGGGAGCATACATATATTGGCGGTCGCCAATAGTAGTTATAGTTAGGACCAAGTTTCCATAGGAAGAGCATTTTTTGTTTTGGTTATAACTTTGGCGTTGTTCGATGTATCTTCATTAAATTTTCCAAACAAATTCTTTGTTCATATCAGCTCCATTGTTGAATGTTTGGGGGTGATTCATAAAGGGGGGGCCGAGACAAAAGGGGGGTCCCAAAACACGTTTTCTCCATGTTCATTTCGGTAGAAAACTTTAGACAAGAAAGCAGGTCGAACGGGTGAACGGAAGTACCCCAAATTTGGCAGGGAGAAGGGGTTTGGTCTAGAAAGCACGCTTTTGTTTATTTGGTGTAAATCCGTTCAGTAGTTTTGGAGAAAATCAAAATTTACAGATATCGATATTTGGGTATTCTGTCATCTGATTGGCTGAGGTGTTATGAACACAAGCATGCTGCTTATTGGCAGCGAGCGCTGCAAGCGGTTGCAACTAGGAAGTGTTAGCAGCCATTTTGTGATTCCGTTGAAGCGAGTAAGGGGAAAAAGTGCAAACAAGTAGGAAAGAGAAGGGTAGGAACACTGTAACATCTGTGGGTCTTTAGGGTGTGCTCTACAGGGAGTGTGAAGCGAAGTATTTACCCCTACCGGTGTGAAAGTGCTGTTTTGCCCAGAGTGAGATGGCGCTGAGGTGAGGTGCCAGTACACTTGGGGATGAAATTGTGCGCCTAAAAGGTGAGCTGAGTGCTGTAAACTGATGTGCTGAAGTGTTTACCCCTACCGGTGTGCAAGTGCTGTTTTGCCCAGAGTGCGATGGTGCTGAGGTGAGGTGCCGATACACTCGGGGATAAAAGCGTGCACCTAAACCTTGAGCTGAGTGCTGTAAACTGATGTGCCCTGGGCGCTGTAGCATACTGGCCACTGTAGGATAGCTGTGCAGGTGGTGTTAGAATGCGTTTAGACTATAGCGGGAGTGGGAAGCAAACTACCCACTGGTACTGGTCTAAAGAATCGGGAATGAAACCGTGAGCTTAAGTCGTGAGCTGATTGCTGTAAAGTGATGTGCTGTGGGCGCTGCAGGATACTGGCCGCTGTAGCATACCTGTGTAAGAAGTATAAGTATGCGTTTATACTATACAGGGAGTGGGAAGCGAACCACTCACCTCTACTTTCTGAAGACTTGAATGCAGTGTTTTAGCAAGCAGGAATAAAGAAATAATCGTGAAGAATATAATGCAGAATGTTGCAATGGCTCAGAAGAGAAATGGTGAAATCAGGTGTGTCTAAGAAAGTGGCTGTGTGTAATAAAGCGATGGAGTTTGCAATTTATATAAAAAGTGTCTTTATTTAAGTGCCATAAATGGACCCACTGGTGTAAGAGCTAAGGCATCCAGCTGAGGCAAACTCCAACCGCTTCTGCTGTATTGAAGCATAAGCTCCTGCATCAGTGAATTCCACATTACATATTACTGTTCCATGTGACATAAACAATACCTACTAGACTTGAATGACTCGAAATTCTATAATGAAAATAAAGGTAAGATACAATTACCACATGTATCCTTTAAGAAAACAAACAAAAACAAAAATTGCAAAATGTAATCATCAAACTTCTTAGGTATCTCTGTACTCCTTTTTTGTAACACAAAATTATCAACAGTAGAACATTCTGCAATCTCTTGTACAGTAGATTAAATCTGGTGCGTGTCAGACTTGGTAATAGTTCTACCCACATCGGAACTTTGAGGAGGAACACAAAATTGCGCTTCTGAGAAGCACATTCGGTACCCTTCTCGTCAAACCATACATTATTGTCTTCACCTCTTTCAAAACAAAATTCTTGTGCCAAGAGCTAAGGCACTGAGCTGAGGCAAACTCCAACCGCTTCTGTTGTATTCAAACTGAGGCTCCTGCATCAGTGAATTCCACATTACATGTTCCAGTTCCATGTGACATAAAGAATAGCTATTAGACATAATGACTGAATTCCATAATGAAAATAAAGGTAGTATACGATTACCACACTGTGGCAACCTGTTCCTAAACAATATCATGTTTTTTGACCTTGATCGCCAGCTCGTGAGCAGAGGCTGAGTATGAGTAAATTTGTGTGAAAGGCCTTCGTGGATAACAGGCAGGCAGAGAGACTTGTGCACAAAGAATAGACATGGTTTCAAAATGGATGTCGGGTTTAGGCTAATTTAGCAAGTAAATAGCGTATTTGCATAGGCCATACATCACCCATCCCTGGTTAGACTGGAGACGTAAGGGACAATAATGAAAACAGAGTTCAAATGCCTGTGCATACTTAAAAAGTTATTATATGAAAATAGTTCAACTGAAGTGTATTAAAAAAAATTAAAGGAAAAAGTAAAAAAAAGTTGGAAAAAATCAATCCAAGATTAACATGAATTTCTTACAAGTCTTGGAGACCCTGTTAAAAAAGTGTTGCAGACCTTGAGTGTGAGATGTGTTGAAAATTGTGTAACAATTCACAAAAAGGACTGTATTTTACTTGAAGTTCGTGCTAGCTGCAGTCGATAAATTTCTTTTGCAGAAGTGAGGGACACTTCTGTTATGAACAAAAGCACTTTCAGTTTGGTTAGTTTAATGAAATCTGTTTTCAAAGTAGGTATTGAAGGTCAAGTTGAAGTTTGGGAGTTGTTACGTGTGGGTGGGAATAGACATTGCCACAGGAAGTTACTTGGTTTGAAACAGTAAGGACATACGGTATGCCAGCTCACATTCCGTAGGAGTGCATGTTATTGAGAAGCAGATAACTGCCATTAGAAAGCTGTGTGAATGTTGGTCTGATTGTGGGGGGTTGGCGTGCTTTTAAAAAAAAAGCACACAAGATTGGGGGCTGTAAGCTTAGAAGCGTCGTGCAGTTGGACATTCTTGGATAGTAATGAATGACTGCCATTGTGGTCGCATTTTTCACATGTGAGAAAAAGTTCTGTATCCTTTCTAAGGCAGCAATATGTAAATGGTACAAACCACTGCTCGTGAATAAACGTGCTAACTTGTATAATAACATACATTATGACAAACAACATGTACACCTAGCAGACACAACAACACTATGTACTGTGGGAACCGTGGCTAGCCATGTAAACAAACCAAACATGGCATGGCACCTCTGCCACACAATGCAGAATGCGGGGAGAGATGGGAGCAAAGTATGTGTGAAGGTGGCAACTGATTCTCGATTATAAAAGTGTACCATGCAAAGTGTTGAGGGGATGTGCCGGACAGACTTGAGTATGCAGAGCATAGGCATGTACATGTGAACATACACTGATGGTCTATTGAGTGAAGTAGACAGTGGACGCATACCATGATAGTACAGTCAGTAGGGAATATTATGAAAACATAGCGCGTACGTGCCCCTCCCCCTCAAATCTTTAGCGTACACACACACAAACACAACCCACACGTTTTATGTTTTATTGTGCATGGTTTTATGAAACATGTATTAAACATTTTACTACTATTACTACCACTTGGTCTCCTCCCAGTGAGTTGGCACCAGACTGATACTTTGTCGATTTACACTTTCAAAGGTTTTCCACCCAGGTTCGATATCAGTGCAGGCTTTGCAGCTGTCTCAGAAAGTGATCAAGTTAGAGTTCAAACGCTGATATTTTCGAGTAAGATCTCGGAGTATGAAAGCTCTGTGCAATAAGTGGATTTTGCAATAGCTTAAAGGATTGAACCTCCTGCCCAGTGTGTGCCTCCCACTTCCTTATTCGGGCCATGATAATTTGACCACTGCCACCAAACACAGCTGGGTTTCTTCATGTTAATTGGTGAAGAACAGCAAAGGTGGCAGACTTCACATCCCAGGCACCTCCTGAACAAGATTCTCTGCTAGTTCTTAACTCTGAGTATGAGTGAACAACCTGTCTTTGGTGCCTTTTACCCACTCTCCTACTCTCTCCTACTCCTCATCCCCATCCCCAATGGCCACTGTTACTTATGTGATGCTGGAGCTTCTTTTGGCCTCTTCCCCTTCACTGGGCAGTTCATGGTTCTTAGCATCCTTGTGTTCCGTGCTTGTCCCTAGTGGCTGGGTGACAGGCTTTGCACCTCCCTTGGCACCAAGACAGAGGGCCTAATTACGAGTATAGTGGTCCTGGGACTGCTGTACCCGTGGATGGTGGTGGGACCGCTGCCATTGAGTCTGGCTTCCTGTCTGATTACAATGGTGGCCGTGGGACTGCCACAAGACCGTTGCAATGTGTGAAAGTAGTTGGGAATCACAGCAGTGCCGATGCCAGCACCAGCGAGCAGGTTACGACTTGCCTTTCCTCAAGCCTTTCATAGCGGGAAACCTTGAATTCTTGGCAGAAAGGAATGGAAAGGGACCCCACAGGGACCCGGGCAATCTGCTAAGGGGGATGCATGCAGGGGCCACATTATGTGCCCGCCTACAGAAGTGCATGGCCGCACGTGCACTTTGTCATGCACGACATGGTGCATGCCACACCGTGAACGGACGTGCTGGAGACACTGTCACGTGGTGGTATGCTTTTTGACTCACCTATGAGCCAAACATTCCTGCCGCTGTGACACCGCTGCAACTCGAACCCAGGTTTACTGTTGGAATCCCACGGGTTGGAATGCCGACGGCTTGGCGGTCTTCCTTGGACTGCCACAGTGGCTGTTCAGCGGGAAGACCCCCAAAGTCGTAATCATGCCCAGAGTGTCAATTTGGGTCCCTGCTTCAGTTCTTGCGGGGCTGCAAGTGGCAAATAGGCAGCACAGGCGGGTTACAAATATGAGCTAGAGCTTATGCTTATGCTTTTGCTTGGTTGGCCAGATCTGAGGTGCTGCCAACGCAGAATGAGAGACAGCCTCCAAACGTAGACAGCAGAGATATTCTCTCTCCTTTGCTTCACCCTACTGATCATGGACCTCTTCACTGCAGTTCTGGTGCAAGGATCTTCTGTTACAAAACCACATTACTGTGTAAAGTGCACACCATATCACAAGACACCACAAAACAACACATCAATACAACAAAACAACAACAAAACAACAAAATAACCGAGCAAGAGAACAGGACCCAAAAACACACTAGCACACCAATACATCCACCACACAGAACAACAAAACAACATAACAGAACAACAAAACGAGCAAACTCTCCACAACATACCAACAAAATTCATCTAACAACACTAAAATACACCACAATACAGCCACGGCATAATACAATTGTATTTTTGTTTTGTATTGTTAGATTGTATTATTATGTTATTGTTCCGTGTTGGTCAAGGCCTTTCGTTTTTACATTTGATGCTGTCCAAACTTTATAGCCCCGAGAAGATCTTCTGCCATTTGACATAGAGGATCTTCATTTGGAGACACCGACCAAACAACCATAGCATTTTGCAACATCTTTCAGCCTGAGTTTAAACAATACCTCTCTATGTGGAAGCCACATTCAGTGCTGTTGAAAGGCCCTAACAAAGTACATCTAATGTCTACTTAGAATGAGTTACAAATGGACAGAATTTCAGTGCACAAGCATGCCTTTCGAGATTACCTGGCTCCAGGGACTGCAATTCTTTTCTTAGGAGACCCATGAGCAAGCAACACCGACCACCATCTGCCATTAAGCTCTTGAAGAATATGGTCCTAGAGGATGTCTTTACTTTAGTACATTGATTCATGTTCAGAATCTGTTGGTTTTGCTGCAGAGTCATCATTGGCTGACCCGCCCCCATCTGCAACAGGTTACACACTCAAAAACTGAAATAACTGCAATGTGCCTAGTCATAGAGGCATTATTACCTATGAAACTTGTATTATAGGGTAAACAGGATATCTGATGGGGTATTCCATCTTCCAAAACTCTAAAAAGACCCTTCATCACTCTTTTCACTCCTGACAGTGATTGTGAATACATCATGGCCTGATACTTTAGAAGAGATGTGACCACAAGCAGGCCAACCTATTATCAGACAATACAATTCTATTGAAGCCATCCCAATGGGAACATATCTCTGACTAAGATATTTGCCTCCTTTGCCATCGACGATAGATACCAGATGTCTTCAAGTCTGACCACAAAGAAAGCACGCTTCTTTGATATTGTAGCTTTGAGACCTTGTGTACACTCATCCACATGAAGAGACATGATGAGTTACTCTAGGGAGATTTATGAGTAAACATACGTGCCAGGCAGGGAGGCTCGACGCTGTGTGGAGGACTGGACATCTGAAATGGCCAAGGAAGTTGGAAAAAATTCACTTGATGTGGTGGAATAATATTTAGAACACACCATGGACTAGGGTACAGGAATAGAATAAGAACACTGATTTGGGAAAACAACACTTACAACGCAAATTTTACAACGCACTACCTTTACAATGAAACTTTTACAACGCAAAATCCATTACAACGCATACCATTACAACGCAGCCATTACAACGCATGTCACTACAATGCATACCACTACAACGCATGTCATTACAACGCAGTCATTACAACGCATACCACTACAACGCATATCTACACTATCCAACACTTACCCTACTGTTGCACCCCCTGGAGTTAGAATACTAATTTTTACCCCTACACTATCCAATACTTACCCTAATGTTGCACCCCCTGGAGTTAGAATAGTAATTTTTACCCCTACACTATCCAACACTTACCCTACTGTTGCACCCCCTGGAGTTAGAATAGTAATTTTTACCCCTACACTATCCAATACTTACCATACATGCAATGTAATGGTATGCGTTGTAATGGTATGCGTTGTAAATGTAGTATGCGTTGTAGTGGAATGCGTTGTAAAGGTAGTTTCAAAGAATTTGTTGTAATGGCATGCGTTGTGATGGAATGCGTTGTAATGGATGTTGTGGTGTAAAAAATGCGTTGTAAAGGTATGCGTTGTAAAAGTATGCGTTGTAACGACATACATCCACTGATTTGCAACACTTCAGAATCCCTGAAAAGTAAGAGAGGGACAATATGGTACAGTTACTGATTACCTACCAACCATGCTATTTTCCAGAGCATTCTCTCACCACTAAAACTTCAGAAAGCATGCTGAGTAAGCCAAGATGAATACTTCAAGAAACATCGCTGCATGACTACTGTGACTAACATGTCAGGTCTTGACTGCAGCACATATATATGGCATGTCACACTTTGAAAATGGGTTTGCTAGTGTAGCATTCATAGAATCTTCAATGATGGTCATCACAATTGATGGCACAATCAAAAACTTCCATCACCTTTGCATCGTGCATGGTCCACAAAATATTGAATAATTACAATGACACCCCAAGGCTAATCAGGACAGATGTCTCATTTTTTTGTTTGAATCTGTTTATCGATTTTGTATTTTTGCAGGTTATGAGCAAGACTTACAAGTGAGCGTGAGTTGCAGTGCAGTGTGATTGAGCAGTGAGTCTTCAAACCAATGGACCAGCTTCCTCCCCATCTAATGACCCAGCAGTAATCCATATTCCTTCATCAAGGATTCGTAAGGTAGGAGGCTTCCGTCTCAGTAGCGCTCTCCTTGGGTGTGAAGGGCCACTGCATGCCACACTGCTAGTTCCGAAGATGACATAGTAATGTGTCTTCGGGGAGTGCCAAGTAGAGGCACTGCTGGGGGCATAGGGAGTTACTGTTTGTGTTCGGTAGAGAAACCGACGATATCAGTGGTATACCACTCCGAGAAGTAAGGGGGGGAC